>NW_010357100.1:0-7387 GCF_000414095.1 Morus notabilis | reverse complement strand
TGAACCGCTTCTGTTCCAAATCCTAAATTGTTATTATTTCATGTTTTTTCCCCATGCATTACAATTGGAAGTTTCAAATGGAAATGCTATATGGAACACCTTTTCCCGTCACGCCAGGTTTTGAAAATGGTTTCAAGAGCTCATATGGGACAATCCCAGCTCCATTTCTGTTCTTCAACTCGGTATTTTCGTTCCTCGAATCAATGATCAGTTCTAGCACCTTCAAACTTTTATTGAACCGCTCAAAGGCTTCCTTTATTACAGGATCATCAGCCCATGCCTGCTCTATCTTCTCACCAAGATACTCCTCGTCGGGAGAATGGTTCGACAATATGTCTAAAACTGCCATCACCCTCGTCGCTTGAAGCTGCGAGGGGAAGCATTTCAAAAGTGCAGATTCAGGTTTCTTAATAAACTTTTGCCACTCCTCATCAGTGGGATCTTCGGTCGGCATGTTAGACCTGGCAATCGTAGGCCGGTTCGGGAAGTAACCTGCATAAGCATACTGACCAAAGTTCACGGCTGCATGGTAACCTGATGTCACCCACACAATTGTAGTTATGATTTCAATAAGGTCTTTGGGAGTTTTGAGGACTGGCCACCACGGCTCGTCCTTCTTGTCTGCGTGGCCAACCGTTCGGATTTCGGTCCACCAAGCTTGGAGCTCTTGATCAGATTCTACAAGTTTTGAATCTGGGTAGTAGTGATTGACATAGTCAGTGATCCATTTTTTGATGCAGTCCCACATCATGAGTCCATCATTTGCATAAGGATAGTCTTTAATTGTGAGCTTTAGCCCGTGTGGAGCATTAGGATCCTCAACAGCCATTCCCCTGCAGCCAAAGTTGCGAAATTGAATAATTACTACTTGTAATTTTCTTCCTAGCAAGTTACAATTTTTTTCATGTTATGTGAATATTAATAATAATGGTCACATTTCATCAAAATTATAACCTGTTAATGAGATCTGCAGGCAATGCTTGTAAATCGAATTGCCACTCAAGGCCATAGGCGGCCGAGCTAAGCTCAACCGAGTACTTCCCGGGTGTAAACGCAGTCTCAATGGTGCCATCTGCGTTGATGAGGGCTTCTCTAGCCAGAGCATTGATCTCCATTGTATACCGAAAATGAGGATGCAACAGTCTGTATATTGGGTGCATCACACTAAGTTGCCTATTTGTGGCAATTACATAAGGTTCTGCAACACAGTGTGTCCTCAGCCTGTAATTAATTAAGAAACCAATATTTAAAGAGATTCTCAATCTTAAAAAAATAAAAATAAATAAAAAAATTCCAGGGCTAATTAAAGAAATTAATTAAGTTAAAACAACACATTATATATACCAGTGACTAACAAGTTGGTGATAGCCTGAATCATGGGCAAGAACATGAGCTTTAGCAATCCTCCATAGCCAAACTCCTGTGGAATGCCAACAAGGTGTGAATACTTGCCTCCACAGGGGCTTGTCCTTATGCGGCGGCCGCGTAAGCTCTATAGCCAATGGCCTTAATGTGCCATCTGGGTTTAGGAAAAAGACTGTCCTTGATCCATATAGTGTTGTGCCCTTAAGCTCTCTTACTTTGTGAACAAACGGTATGAGAAGGTCATGGTAATCTAATGTGAACAGCTTCTTCTTCTTAATTGCCTACATTAATGCACACATTGATGTGAGAGATTTTTTTTTTTCAAATTATTTTTTATAATGTATGTATTCAACTTATTTTAACGTTGCTAGTGCAGCCACTCTGATAGTCATGATGTACTAATTACCTCATCGACGCTCATGATTCCACCAATCTCTTGCTTTATCATCTCTTCTGTGATTGCTGATTCTTCTGGACCGTATATCAAGGGGTCAAGTTTGCTCTTTATTGGCCATTCCTGTATGATATTTATATAGAATATGAGCAGCATATAGTAAACCATTTTAAAGGGAAAAAAAACTATCTAGTAACTTAATGTATGCAAAGCAGCAAAATTAACGTTGACATTTCTAGAAATTCGCCGGAAAAAAAAACCTTAGCGCTTAACGCAACATTAAGCCATATAATCTCTGAATACACACACACACACACACAAATATATACATATGTATATTTGTGTAATATGGATACAGATAAGCATTAGCTAATTTTTAAATCTTTTTGTTTAATAATTCTCTCTTTCATTATCTATTAATGTTAGATAGGACGTGTCGGGCTAATATAATTTTATTTCATTTCATGTAAATTCATTTAAATTATTTATGCAACTTAATCAAGCATGTAAGTTTACGCACCTAGTTGCAGTCATAACCTAATTATACTTCCAAAAAATACGCCCACGTACCGTGATCAATCGTAAACTACAAGGATTGAGCCCAGAAAGAGTCTGCCTTGCAAATTCCTCGTCCCTAAACCAGAAAAACTTATCTCCTGCATACAATTCAGTATTCACCATGTAACAATAATAGTCAAAAAAACATAGATACATTATAGAGGTATCTATATCTGTATAATATGCATGTGTTAATTTCTTATTGTCGTACGTACTGTTGACTGTTTCAGGAGCCTCAAAACGCAAGACGCCTTTTCCAGAATCCTTGAGGGTTTTGACAACGCGAGGCATGACTCTTTGCAGAAAGCCTTCGGTGCCAATGGGAGGCAGGTCAACTCCTTGGCTGAAGAGAGCGTCAATGGCGGTGAAGTAAGGAAACCCAAGGTCTCTGTCGACCATGACGGTCGCAAGAGAAGGTGACAATGCGTGCAACACGGAATATAAAGTCTTGGCGGAAAATGTTAACTGCTTTATCTCCGAGAAGCATTCGTCTCGTGGTACATAAAAACTTCTACTCCTTTTCTCCGACGATGGATCTGCATGCATGCGTGCATGTACATATATATATTATTGTCACATGTTTTGTTAATTTGTTCTCCACAGTTATATCTGAGTTGATCTCTTTTTGTTTTTTTTTTTTTTTTCCTCCTGGTTTAGTTTTATCTGGCTAATTATTCTTTTAGAATAAATTTATGACTAGTTCCAAACTTTTTTCATCTTGCTAAAATTAGTTCTTATAATCAATTTTATCGTATTTATACAATAGGTGAATTATATACTATAACTATATTTATTATGCATAGGGTTAGTTTTTTAAAATTTGATGACGTGAAAGTTAGTATTAGAACGACAGCTAATTAATGGGATAAGAAATTAGAAACAAATATATTTGAACTCGTCTTTTACATTCTTGGACCTTGTTTAAATTCAAGCCCTAGCTCAACACCCATATCTTACCGATCAGTCTAAAAAGCCCTAAGTCTAAAAAATAAATAAAGAGAAAAAGAGACAAATACTCCTTAGAAGTATGGTTCTTTGATTTTTACCCCTTACACTTGATTAATACTCTTTAGTTAGTCAAAAGGGTATTAATCAGGAGTAAATGATAAAAATCTTAGAACAATGCATTAAAAGGTGAATTTACTAATTTTCTCATAAATTAAAATTTGTAATCTGGTGAGACGTGACCAGAAATTTAACTTTGTGAAAGCTTGAAAGCTTGAACTTGAACCATAAAAAGCTTTGAACTTTGGCAAGACGATTTACATGTCTATTTTTGTAGATACAATTAGAAAAATAAAAAATAGAGGGTACGAAAAAGATAAACTATTTAGAATATTTCTAAATTATTAAATCTCGAATAAAAAATAACTTTTTTTATTTATGAAATTGATTAATGATATGTTCCTGAAAAGAATAGTAAGAACAAAAATTTTCCTTTCATATGAACTGTCAAGCAAATTTATAGTTTGTCGTAATAAATTTGTCTCGCTTCAGGACTGGGACCATATTCAAGCATGAAATAGCCGAATCTAATTAAATTCTAGCTACGTGCACCTTCAAATATTAGAGAAAAAGTGACTACTCATGAAAGTAAAGACAGTTTGAAAGCAAAGCAAATATTTGCAGCCTTAATTTACAGCCAGAAACACTCTTGAATAATGACAAACTGTCTAAGATGCAAACCTTATCTAAGTACGTTGGGCCAAATGTTTTGCTCTCATCGATTTAGAATTCAAAGACTTTTCTTATCTTAATAGGACCACGTGAATACAAAATAAGAAAAAGCCAAGGAACGACAAAACTGTTGCTACATTATTGAAGAAATGAGAAAAATGATTGAGTTAGACTTTTTATTAATTAAGATGAACAGTTTATTTAAAAATTTTGAAAGTGAAACCATTCCCCCCCACACCCACATGATTTCAAGAACATGATAAGACCGATTAATTTGTTATGTGACAGTACATAAGGAGAGATTGCAGGAACGAATCTCTCAAAAAGTAATGTGATATATAACTAAATAAAAATCTAGAAGCTATACTTGTCCAAATTAAGAAAAAAGAAATGAGGGGTTTAATTTTTTTTTTTAGTTTAATTATTAGGAATTTAATGGTTGTGTTGTCTTGACATCCATTGAAACATGAAAATGATATATATATATATATATATATATATATATACACACACATATATACCTATATGTCAATATTGTATATAGGGAGCTGATCACCTGATTCAGAACGTGGGCGTCCAGTCCTGCAGCGGCGAGGATATGGGCGGTCTTTGCAGCCGAGAACAGGTCTTTGGAGGTCCCAATTTTTATCAGGGTCACCAATATCGTTGTATACATCATAATCGTATATCCTCTCAAAATGTTTGCGCTGTCCTTCCCCATCACCTCGCAAATTTGCAAGTTCTTCTTCTCTTAGTCTTCTCAATCCACTTGGTGTTTGTGATGGCAAATATGACTGCGCATGCTCCGCAAAATTTGCAATACATGACCAAACTCAAACTTACGAAACAGTAATAATTTGGACATTTCTAATTTGGACAGTAAAAATTAAATAAAAATGGAGAGTAGTGTAACACGCCGTATAAACTTTTGAGTTCAAAACTAACTCTAAGATCTTAAAAACTGTTATGTGCTACATGCTAAATTTAATTTTGACAAGACAAAGTCAACATATATTCAAGCGTACACATGTGCTGCTTTAATTAATTTAATTAGCGGCATAATTAGTTACGTTAATTAGGTTTTAAAAAATAGTATTCCTCTTGTCTATTAATCCCAGAGAGTTAGTTATTTAAAAATAAATTAATTAAAGTATCTTATATGCATATATGTATATATGTATGTGTGTCTATATATATATATGTGTGTGTGTGTGTGTGTGTGTGTGTATAACATACCTTGGAGGTGAAAAAAAGTCGTTTCTCTGGATTGTCAAACTTAGAGTGCACCCATGAACAGCAGATGACGGTCACAGGGCCATCAGGGAGGCCATCGAGGACTATATCCGTGAGATACATCTCCTTGTGGTGCTCATTCTCTACTAAAACTGCTCCAATCTCTCCAAAATCAATTGGAACTTCAAAACTTGTCTCATACTTTATCCCTTCTTCTTTTTTTCCTATCTTGTGGGCATATGCTTCAACTGTCTCCTTCTCTAGTCCCGTTTCTACAAAATTAATATTTAGAAAGAGTAGGTACAACTGGTGAATGGAATTCACAACCTCAAAAATTTAGAATTAATTTTTTTTAGGGAAAAATTTAGAATTAATAATCTTTCAATTAAAACTTAATTGAATTTTCAGGGTAAGAGTCTAAGAAATTGTTGAATCGTAACTATGTATTTATCACAAAACTAAAGCAATGACTTGGAGACAAAGTTATTAAAGGCAACTCAAAAAATTTTGTACTTTAAGGCCTCGTTCACTTCGTGGATTCGAGTTTTCAATTCGAGCTGAGATGTGATATTTTCTGAGAGCTTTTCACTGTAGCAGAAAAAGTTAGATGTGATATTTTCTGAGAGCTTTTTACTGTAGAAACCTAAAACTGAAAACTCGAATCGGTGAAATGAACAAGGTAAGAGACAATTAAATCTTGTCTATAATAACCCTTGATTGAAAAAAATAAAAAATAATCCTACGAAAATATTTTTATTTCTAAAAGTTGAAATCTAAAACTTTATTTTTTTTTCTCTTGGGGAGTCGATAAAGAATAGAAGATAAATATATATATATATATATGATTACTAGCTGGGGGGGAAAAAGAAAGAGACACAGGAATCACGAATTAAAAATTAAAAAGGTACATCTAAAAAGAAAAGAAGGTGAAGAAGAAGAAAAAATATGTAGAAAACTAAATATAACAAACTTGTGTATATGTTAAATACTAGAATTAAATGTTTCAAAAAAAATCTCAAAAATTAAATAATATCTATATGGCATTAAATTATAATTAATAAGGATTAGCTTACTGGGATCAAGCTCGGCACTAACAAGCTCCAGCAGGAGCGATTTGCCAAGCAAGTCCTGAATGTCATCAAGGCCTCTGTCTATCCCAAGGTTTTTGAAGAACCCTGTTACCGTTGGCTGCACTGTCACCACTGCCTTAACGGTAATTGTTTCGGTTTCTATTTGACGATCAGACGTCGTAGGCTCTTCATTATATTGATCAGTACTAGTACTACTTGCAACGGCTTTTATGGTGCCGGCGGGACTGAAGCGAATCCGACCGGTTTCGTGTCTTTTCGGTAACGAATTAGGCCTTGAAAGGACAAAGGGTTTTCGCAGTAAATAATGGAAGGGGATTTGGGTAGAGTTTGATGAGTTTCCAACTTGATAACAAGGCTTCAACATCATGATGTTCTCTCTGTGTGTGGTGCTCGTGAAAGATGCTTATTTGCAAGTGATAGTAGTGAAGTAGTACTAGTTATACATGCAAAAGTATGGTACATATATATATATATATGATATATATGTATATATCGGCTAGTCTACAATCGTATATGTTGTGTGGGAAAATATGACGGATACATGGACGAACGATAATGCGACACGTGGCCTTGACTACTCCCCACCAAGTAAAAACCCTCGACGTCTACAGACCCCTCTTATTCCGCTGGAAAGCCCAAAGCACGAAGTCCAAATTAGGTCGACGATCCCTTATGGCGTCGACAGATCGCGCCGTCAAGATTGAGGCACGAAGATCCCTCGACTGCAGAAAGGACTGCCAAAGAGGGCGATTGGGCTAAGCAGCGTTGACGATGAGGGGAACGTTCCTTAGAGGACGTGACAGGTTGCGTGCAAAAGTGGAAGACGTCTATAGACATTAATTGCAAGCTCTCAAACAGCCCCACAGGGGACAGAAAAGTATTACGGAGAAGCACAGAGTCGTAATAGGAGACTAATTGGCTAGTGAACAGTGATGATTAGTGTGCTACGTTTGGGCCTACCAAGGAAGAGCACTTGAGTGCCTCCACCTATGAAGGAAACCCCCTAAGCGAAGGAAGCCCAGTATAAAAAGGAGGAAGACCCCCAGTAAGGAAGGGGTTCAGAAATTTC
>NW_010357099.1:0-1415 GCF_000414095.1 Morus notabilis | reverse complement strand
TTCCCTTTCTCTCTCCTCTCTGTTCCCCTCTCCCTTCTCTATCGTCCACTCTCTATCTTCCCCTTTCTCTCTCCCCACTCTACCGTCCACTCTCTCTCTCTTCCAACCTGTCTTTCTCTCTCCTCTCTCTATCTTTCTCTCAATCGAATCTACTCCTTAGATCGTCGGCCGTCCACATGAACGTCTTCGACGGAGATAGCAAGCGTATCGTCGCCGTTCTGTTCGTTGTTAATTTCTACGCTCCTGAAAGCATAACCCCCGGGCGATGTGGCTCCTTAGTTGCTGGAGAAGATGACTATCCGGAAGATCGTCATCATCGTTAAGCCAAGGACAAATTGTGGATCTTGCCGCGGAGCTCTTTAAGGAAGGAATTGAGAAAATAACATCGGAGCATATTTCATTCAATTTGGGGGTGTATTGATAATTTTAATTGTGTGCAAATTTGAATTTACACATAAATGGTCTATATTTACTAACATTGATAGAATTGTACTGGGAGATTGGATTGGAGTGTTAGATTCCTACAATATAAGAAAATATAGGATTAGAATGCTGTTTCACTGTTACGATAGGATTGGACTTTACATTTTAAATAAGATCTCTTTATTTTATCTATTCAAAATTTTTATTTTTATTTTACTATAGTTAAAAAATTATCATAAAAAATCATATCTATTTTTTTTGTTATAGTTAAAAACTCTCATATAAAATTACATATCAATTTAAATTAAAAATTTAAATTAATGAACTGAATGAAGCCTAAATAAAATAAATTAAAAACATCAAACTTTTAGATTTAATTTGAAATTTATTGAACAAAATAAAAAAATGATATTGAACCAATACATGTAAAATGTAATTATGTAATTGAGTATATATATATAATTTTCATATTTATTTGCTTTTTAAAAAGTTGATTTAGTAATAAATTTAATTTAAACAGTACCTTACTTTTAGGTAATGATTTGCCTCAATTTATTCCAAACGCAAATAAACATCTTAAAAGATAAAGCTTCTAAAGTGACGAAATATCTTTATTAGCTATTCTCAAAAAAAATATATCTTATTAGCTTGATTGCTTGAAATTATACTACAATATACATAAAAAAATTGATAATTTCATCGATTCGAGTTTCATTACAGTTTAAAGCTCTAAAAAATAGTCACATCTAACTTTTTTTCTACAGTAAAAAGCTCTCACATAAAGGCTTAGTTTGGTATTGCTATAGATTTTAGAAAATTTACTTTTAGTTGTGTTGAAAGAAAAAACAACTGTTACAAAAAGCAGTTGAGTATTTGGTAAACTATAATTATTGTAGTTATGCTGGATTCAAAATCAGTGTAATAACGTTTGGTAAATTACGAAGTTGAATTACTGTGGATAATTAAAAATTACGACTATATTATATTATACT
>NW_010357098.1:1068-1274 GCF_000414095.1 Morus notabilis | reverse complement strand
GGAAGGGTGACAAATGTTGGTGTCGTAACGGGGCCCATCAACTGTTAGACTAAAGAAGCTCTCTTCGCGATCTACGAATGACATGGGAATGACGACAACTTTTGGTGTCGTAATGGGGCCCATCAGCTGTTAGATCGATGCTCTCTTCGTGATCTACGACTACCACGGGAACGGTGAAAAGTTTTGGTGTCGTAACGGAGCCCATA
>NW_010357098.1:336-947 GCF_000414095.1 Morus notabilis | reverse complement strand
TCGGTGAAAACTTTTGGTGTCCTAACGGGGCCCATCGGGCGTTAGATCGAAGCTCTCGTCGCGCCCTACAACCGCCACAGGAACGGTGATAACTTTTGGTGTTGAAATAGGGCCCATTAACGGTTTGATCGAAGCTCTCTTCGTGATCTACAACTGCCACGGGAACGGTGAAACTTTTTGTGTCATAACGGGGCCCATCAGCCGTTAGATCGAAGCTCTCATCATGATCTATGGCACGGGAACGGTGAAAACTTTTGGTGTCGTAATGAGGCCCATAATTCGTCAGATCAAAGCTCTCTTCGCCCTGTACAACCGCCACGAAACCGTGACAATTTTTTGTGTCGTAACGGGCCCCATTAGCCGTTACATCGAAGCTTTCTTCGCAATCTACAATAGCCAAAGGAACGCTCAAAACTTTTGGTGTGTAACAGCGCCCATCAACCGATAGATCTAATCTCTGTTCGCGCTCTACAACCGCCATGGGAACGGCGACATCTTTTGGTGTCGTAACGGGGCCCATCATCTGTCATATCAAAGCCCTCTTCGTGTTCTGCAACAGCCACGAGAATGGGGACAACCTTTGGTGTCGTAATAGGGCCGGCCCTTCAGCC
>NW_010357098.1:0-262 GCF_000414095.1 Morus notabilis | reverse complement strand
TCAGCCGTTAGATAGAAGCTCTCTTCGCGATCTACGAATGGCACGGGAACGATGACAACTTTTTGTGTCGTAATGGGGCCCATCAGCCGTTAGATCGATGCTCTCTTCGCGTTCTACGACTGCCACGGCAACGGCAAAAAGGTTTGGTGTTGAAACGGCGCCCATAATCCGTCAGATCGAGGCTCTCTTCACACTCTAAACCGCCACGGGAATGGTGACAAATTTTGGGGTCGTAACGGGGCCCATCAGCCATTAGATCGAA
>NW_010357097.1:0-655 GCF_000414095.1 Morus notabilis | reverse complement strand
AGCTCTCTTCCCCCTCTACAACCACCACGAATTTAGTGACCACTTTTTGGGTCGTAATGGGGCCGGCCCATCAGAGGTTATATCGAAGCTCACTTCGCACCCTACCACCACTACCAGAATGGCGACAACGATTGGTGTTAAAACGAGGCCCATCAGCCGTTAGAGAGAAGCTCTCTTTGCGCTCTACAGCCACCCCGGGAAGGGCGACAAATTTTGGTATCGTAACGGGGCCCATCAACCGTTAGATTAAAGAAGCTCTCTTCGCGATTTACGAATGGCACGGGAACGACGACAACTTTTGGTGTCGTAATGTTTTTTGGTGTCTAAGGGGGCCCCCCCAGCCGTTATATTGAAGCTCTCTTCGCGCTCTACACCCGCCACGAATTTAGCGACAACTTTTGGTGTCGTAACGGAGCCGGCCCATCAGAGGTTACATCAAAGCTCTCTTGGCACTCTATCACCGCCACTATAATGGCGACAACGTTTGGTGTCGAAACGGGGCGGTCGTAGATCGCGAAGAGAGCATCAATCTAACGGCTGATGGGCCCCATTACGACACCAAAAGTAGTCGTCGTTCCCGTGCCATTCGTAGATCGCGAAGAGACCTTCTTTAATGTAACGGTTGATGCGCCCCGTTACGACACCAACATTTATC
>NW_010357096.1:12987-14826 GCF_000414095.1 Morus notabilis | reverse complement strand
CCTATAATATACCAAATCAAAGCTATTTTCAAGCTCTACAATCATGGCATGGCAAAGCCCGCCAACCCAATTTTTCGGACCAAAATTCACTTATTTTCATCAGTTTCGGAGGAAAATAATCGGAGAACTGTGACTGAAAATGACCATAACTTTTATCTAGAAGTCGTTATTGGGCCTATATTATACCAAATTGAAGCTATTTTCAAGCTCTACAATCATGGCATGGTATGGTATGGCTCACCAACCCAATTTTTCGGGCCGAAATTCACTTGTTTTCATCAGTTTCAGAGGAAAAAAATCGGAGCACTGTTACTGAAAATGACCATAACTTTTTATCTAGATATCATTACTAGCCCTATAATATACCAAATCGAAGCTCTTTTCGAGCTCTATAATCATGGCATGGTATGGCCTGCCAACCCAATTTTTCGGCCTAAAATTCACTTGTTTTCATCAGTTTCGGAGGTAAAAAATCGGAGCACTGTGACTGAAAACGGCCATAACTTTTTATCTAGATATCGTTACTGGAGCAATAATATACAAAATTGAAGCTATTTTTGAGCTCTACAATCATGGTAGGGCATGGCCCGCCAACCCAATTTTTCAGCCTAAAATTCACTTGTTTTCATTAGTTTCAAAGGATAAAAATTAGAGAACTGTGACTGAAAACGGCCATAACTTTTTATCTAGATATCGTTACTGGCCCTATAATATACCAAATCGAAGCTATTTTTGAGCTCTACAATCATGGTATGGCATGGCTTGCCAACCCAATTTTTCGGGCTAGAATTCACTTGTTTTCATCATTTCAGAGGTAAAAAATCGGAGCACTGTGACTGAAAACGGCCATAACTTTTTATCTAGATATCGTTACTGGAGCAATAATATACCAAATTAAAGCTAATTTTGAGCTCTACAATCATGGTAGGGTATGGCCCGCCAACCCAATTTTTCGGCCCAAAATTCACTTGTTTTCATTAGTTTCGGAGGATAAAAATTAGAGAACTATGACTGAAAACAGCCATAAGTTTGTATCTAGATATCGTTACTCGGGCAATAAAATACCAAATCAAAGCTATTTTTGAGCCCTACAATCATAGCAGGGCATATCCCGCCAACCCAATTTTTTGGGCCAAAATTCACTTGTTTTCATCAGTTTCGGTGGAAAAAAATTGGAGAACTGTGACTGAAAACGGCCATAACTTTTTATGTTGATATTGTTACTAGGGTAATAAAATAACAAATAAAAGCTATTTTTGAGCTCTACAATCATGGCAGGGCATATCCCGCCAACCCAATTTTTTAGGCCAAAATTCACTTTTTTTCGTTAGTTTCGGAGGAAAAAAATTGGAGAACTATTACTGAAAATGGCCATAACTTCTTATCTAGATATTGATACTGGGCCTATAATATAGCAACTCGAAGCTCTTTTTGAGGTCGACAATCATGGCAGGGCATAGCCCGTCAACCCAAGTTTTCAGGCCAAAATCCACTTGTTTTCATCAGTTTAGTGGAAAAAAATCGGAGAACTGTGACTAAAAACGACCATAACTTTTTATCTAGATATTGTTACTGGACCTATAATGTACCGAATCAAAGCTATTTTTGATCTCTACAATCATGGCACAGTATGGCATGCCAACCCAATTTTTCGGGCCAAAATTCACTTGTTTTCATCAGTTTCGGTGGAAAAAAATCAGAGAACTATGACTGAAAACGGCCATAATTTTTTATGTTGATATCGTTACTAGGGCAATAAAATAACAAATCAAAGCTATTTTTGAGCTCTACAATCATGGCAGGGCATATCCCACCAACCCAATTTTTGGGGCAAAAATT
>NW_010357096.1:12010-12974 GCF_000414095.1 Morus notabilis | reverse complement strand
TTTTCATCAGTTTTGGAGAAAAAATATCAGAGAACTGTGAATGAAAATGGCCATAACTTTTTATCTACAAATCGTTACTGGGCTAATAATATACCAAATCGAAGCTATTTTCAAGCTCTACAATCATGGCAGGGCATAGCTCGCCAACCCAATTTTTAGGCCTAAAATTCACTTGTTTTCATTAGTATCGGAGGAAAAAAATCAGAGAACTGAGATGAAAACGGCCATAACTTTTTATCTTGATATCGTTACTGGGCCTATAATATACCAAATCGAAGCTATTTTTGAACTCTACCATCATGGCATTGGGTAGCCCACCAACCCAACTATTGGGGCCAAACTTCACAAGTTTCATCAGTTTCTGATGAAAAAATTAGAGCACTATGACTGGAAATGGCCATAACTTTTTATCTAGATATCATTACTGGGCCTATAATATACCAAATCAAAGATATATTTGAGCTCTACAATCATGGTTGGGCAAAGCCCATGAACCTAATTTTTCAGGCCAAAATTCACTTGTTTTCATCAGTTCAGAGGAAAAAAATTAGAGAATTGAAACTGAAAATGGCCATAACATATTATCTACAAATCGATTCTGGGCCTATAATATACCTAATGAAAGTCCTTTTCGAGCTCTACAATCATGGCAGGGCATAGCCCTCCAACCCCAGGGCAGCCTCGGTACGGCCCCGGGGCAGCCCCGGCACGGACCTGGGGCAGCCCTGGGGTGCCCCTGGGGAAGCCCCGGTACAGCCCCAGGATAGCCCTAGGGCAGCCATGGTACAGCCCCAGGATGACCCTGGTACAACTCCGGGGTGGCCCTAGGGCAGCTCCGTCGCAGCCCCGGTACGGCCCCGGTACAGCCCTGGGGTGGCCTTGGTACAGCCCCGGGGCGGACCCAGTACAGCCCCGGGGCAGCCCCAGTACAGCCCCGGTCCAGCCCCGGGACAGCGCCGGGGCG
>NW_010357096.1:1265-4220 GCF_000414095.1 Morus notabilis | reverse complement strand
CGGGGCCACCCCAGGGCTGCCCCGGGGCAGTGCCGGGGCTGGTCCGGGGCCGTACCGGGGCCGCCCTGGGGCTGTACCGGGGTTGGAGGGCTATGCCCTGCCATGATTGTAGTGCTCAAAAAGGACTTTTATTTGGTATATTATAGGCCCAGAATCAATTTGTAGATAATATGTTATGGCCGTTTTCAGTTACAATTCTCTAATTTTTTTCCTCTGAACTGATGAAAACAAGTGAATTTTGGCCTGAAAAATTAGGTTCATCGGCTTTGCCCAGCCATGATTGTAGAGCTCGAAAATATCTTCGATTTGGTATATTATAGGCCCAGTAACGATATCTAGATAAAAAGTTATGGCCACTTCCAGTCATAGTGCTCCTATTTTTTCCTCAGAAACTGATGAAACTAGTGATGTTTGGCCCCAACAATTGGGTTGGCGGGCTATCCAATGCCGTTATGGAAGAGTTCAAAAATAGCTTTGATTTGGTATATTATAGGCCCAGTAACGATATCAAGATAAAAAGTTATGGCCATTTTCATCTCAGTTCTCTGATTTTTTTCCTACGATACTGATGAAAACAAGTGAATTTTAGGCCTAAAAATTGGGTTGGCGAGCTATGCCCTGCCATGATTGTAGAGGTTGAAAATAGCTTCGATTTGGTATATTATTAGCCCAGTAACGATATGTAGATAAAAAGTTATGGCCATTTTCATTCACAGTTCTCCGATATTTTTTCTCTGAAACTGATGAAAATAAGTCAATTTTTGCCCCAAAAATTGGGTTGGTGGGATATGCCCTGCCATGATTGTAGAGCTCAAAAATAGCTTTGATTTGTTATTTTATTGCCCTAGTAATGATATCAACATAAAAAGTTATGGCTATTTTCAATCACAGTTCTCTGATTTTTTTTCCACCGAAACTGATGAAAACAAGTGAATTTTGGCCCGAAAAATTGGGTTGGCATGCCATACTGTGCCATGATTGTAGAGATCAAAAATAGCTTCAATTCGGTACATTATAGGTCCAGTAACAATATCTAGATAAAAAGTTATGGCCATTTTTAGTCACAGTTCTCTGATTTTTTTCCTCTGAACTGATGAAAACAAGTGAATTTTGGCCTAAAAACTTGGGTTGACGAGCTATGCCCTACCATGATTGTCGACCTCAAAAAGAGCTTCGAGTTGCTATATTATAGGCCCAATATCAATATCTAGATAAGAAGTTATGGCCGTTTTCAGTCACAGTTCTCCGATTTTTTTCGTCCGAAACTAATGAAAAAAAAGGAATTTTGGCCCGAAAAATTGGGTTGGCGGGATATGCCCTACCATGATTGTAGAGCTCAAAAATAGCTTTTATTTGTTATTTTATTGCCCTAGTAACAATATCAACATAAAAAGTTATGGCCATTTTCAGTCACAGTTCTCCTATTTTTTTCCACCGAAACTGATGAAAACAAGTGAATTTTGGGCCGAAAAATTGGGTTGGCGGGCCATACCCTACCATGATTGTAGAGCTCAAAAATAGCTTCAATTTGGTATATTATTGCTCCAGTAACGATATCTAGATAAAAAGTTATGGCCGTTTTCAGTCACGGTGCTCCGATTTTTTACCTCCGAAACGATGAAAACAAGTGAATTCTAGCCTAAAAAATTGGGTTGGCAAGCCATGCCATACCATGATTGTAGAGCTCGAAAATAGCTTCGATTTGGTATATTATAGGGCCAGTAACGATATCTAGATAAAAAGTTATGGCCGTTTTCAGTCACAGTTCCCTAATTTTTATCGTTCGAAACTAATGAAAACAAGTGAATTTTGGGCTGAAAAATTGGGTTGGGGGGCCATGCCCTACCATGATTGTAGAGCTCAAAAAGAGCTTCAATTTTGTATATTATTGCTCCAGTAACGATATCTAGATAAAAAGTTATGGCCGTTTTCAGTCACAGTGCTCCGATTTTTTACCTCTGAAACTGATGAAAACAAGTGAATTCTGGCCTGAAAAATTGGGTTGGCGTCCCATACCATGCCATGATTGTAGAGCTTGAAAAGAGCTTCGATTTGGTATATTATAGGGCTAGTAATGATATCTAGATAAAAAGTTATGGTCATTTTCAGTAACAGTGCTCCGATTTTTTTCCTCTGAAACTGATGAAAACAAATATTTCGGCCCAAAAAATTGGGTTGGTGTGCCATACCATGCCATGCCATGATTGTAGAGCTCAAAAATAGCTTTAATTTTGTATAATATAGGCCCAGTAACAACTTCTAGATAAAAAGTTATGGTCATTTTCAGTCATAGTTCTCCGATTATTTTCCTCTGAAACTGATGAAAATAAGTGAATTTTGGTCCGAAAAATTGGGTTGGTGGGCTTTGCCCTGCCATGATTATAGAACTTGAAAATAGCTTCGATTTGGTATATTATAGGCCCAGTAACGATATCTAAATGAAAAGTTATGGCCGTTTTGATTCACAGTTCCCTGATATTTTTCCTCCGAAACTGATGAAAACAATTATAAGTTTTGCCCAACAAATGGGGTTGTCGGCTAGACCCTGCCATCATTGTTGAGCTCAAAATGAGCTTTGAGTTGGTATATTATAGGCCCAGTAACGATTTGTAGATAAAAAGTTATGACCGTTTTCCGTCAAAGTTCTCTGATTTTTTTCCTCTGAAACTGATGAAAACAAGTGAATTTTGGCCTGAAAAATTGGGTTCATTTACTTTTCCCTACCATGATTGTAGAGCTCAAAAATAGCTTTGATTTGGTATATTATAGGCCCAGTAACGATATCTAGATAAAAAGTTATGCCCATCTTCAGTCATAGTGCTCCAATTTTTTCCTCGGAAACTGTTGAAAACTAGTGAAGTTTGGCCCCAATAATTGGATTGGTGGGCTATCCAATGCCATGATGGGAGAGTTCAAAAATAGCTTCGATTTGGTATATTATAGGCCCAGTAACGA
>NW_010357096.1:0-1222 GCF_000414095.1 Morus notabilis | reverse complement strand
GTTTTCAGTCACAGTTCTCTGATTTTTTTCCTCTGAAACTGATGAAAACAAGTGAATTTTGGGCCTAAAAATTGGGTTGGTGAGCTATGCCCTACCATGATTGTAGAGCTTGAAAATAGCTTCGATTTGGTATATTATTAGCCCAGTAACGATGAGTAGCTAAAAAGTTATGGCCGTTTTCATTCACAGTTCTCCGATATTTTTTCTCTAAAACTGATGAAAACAAGTGAATTTTTGCCCCAAAAATTGGGTTGGCATGCTTCCCCCTGCCATGATTGTTGAGCACGAAACGAGCTTCGATTTGGTATATTATGGGCCCAGTAACGATTTGTAGATAAAAAGTTATGGTCGTTTTCAGTCACAGTTCTCTGATTTTTTTCCTCCGAAACTGATGAAAACAAGTGAATTTTGGGCCTAAAAATTGGGTTGGTGAGCTATGCCCTACCATGATTGTAGAGCTTGAAAATAGCTTCGATTTGGTATATTATTAGCCCAGTAACGATGAGTAGCTAAAAAGTTATGGCCGTTTTCATTCACAGTTCTCCGATATTTTTTCCCTAAAACTGATGAAAACAAGTGAATTTTGGGCCTAAAAATTGGGTTGGTGAGCTATGCCCTACCATGATTGTAGAGCTTGAAAATAGCTTCGATTTGGTATATTATTAGCCCAGTAACGATGAGTAGCTAAAAAGTTATGGCCGTTTTCATTCACAGTTCTCCGATATTTTTTCCCTAAAACTGATGAAAACAAGTGAATTTTGGCCCGAAAAATTGGGTTGGCAGGCTATGGCGTCCAATGATTGTAGAGCTCGAAAATAGCTTCGACTTGGTATATTATAGGCCCAATAACTATATCAAGATAAAAATTTATGGCCATTTTCAGTCAGAGTCCTCTGATTTTTTTCCTCCGAAACTGATGAAAACAAGTGAATTTTGGCCCGAAAAATTGGGTTGGCAGGCTATGGTGTCCAATGATTGTAGAGCTCGAAAATAGCTTCGACTTGGTATATTATAGGCCCAGTAACGATATCTAGATAAAAAGTTATGGCCATTTTCACTCATAGTGCTCCGATTTTTTTCCTTTGAAACTGATGAAAACTAGTGAATTTTGGCCCGAAAAATTGGGTTGCCAGGCTATGTAATGCCATGATTGTGAGCTTGAAAATAGCTTCAATTTTGGTATATTATAGTCCCAGTAACGATATCTAGATAAAAAGTTATT
>NW_010357095.1:352759-390718 GCF_000414095.1 Morus notabilis | reverse complement strand
TGCGTTAGCTAGGGGATTTAGGAGCTGGGGGGCGGCGTTAGTGGGTGGGCAGAAATTAACAGAAATGTTTGGCTGGGCAAGAGGATCATCCTCTTGATCGGGTTTGAACTTGGGGGTGTTATTCCACCATTAAACATCATACTATCCTTAGAGTATTACTGTAATTCCTTTTGGTTCTAGAGCAATATAGTAGCGTTTGGATTACTTTGTGTTCTACACTTTATTCCTGGAATACTATCTTAATACAACTCTCCGTTTTTACTCAGTCTTTCTTGTTGCTCTTGTTGCTGAATGTTTAACTCTAACAAATTGGTCCGCCTGGATGCGTTAGAGAAGAGTTTAGCATTGATGGAAGACTCACTGAAGCAAATGAAAGAGGGAACACTCACCCACGATGTCAAGATGCAGGGCATCGCGGAAGAGGTCACACGGATTAACAACCGCCTCGATACGGTGGATGAGCTCAAAATCATGCTCTCGGGCTTGTTGAAAGGGAAGAGCTCGGACGGGGAACCGAGTAACTCGTCGGCGGCGGCGTCGTCGCTGCCACAGGAGCACTTGAGTCCTACATCTGCTGAGCTCAGCAACCGTTTCACCAACACCCAAGCAACACCGGCGGCTAACAATTGGGATGAACTCCTTACTGCGTCGAAACGGGTGGAGATACCGACCTTTGACGGAACAGATCCGATAGGCTGGATTCTCGGGTGGAGCAATATTTTGACATCCATACTACACCTGCAGCCCTCAAGGTCCGTTTGGCGGTGATCTGTATGGAGGGCTCTGCTCTTCATTGGATACAATGGATTCGGAAGAAGGATCCATCTCTCTCTTGGGAGGTGTTGGTCGCCGAACTAATCCGGCGTTACAGCGGACGGAAGGCCACAAATCCGTACGAACGACTTACCACGCTCCGCCAAACAGGCTCTGTCGCCGAATATATCGAGGAGTTTGTAGCCACAGTCGTGCAGGTCCCGGAACTCCCGGATCCGCAAGCCTTAGGATATTTCATGGGGGGGCTTAAGGACGTGTTACGACGTTGCATCCGCACCCATAACCCGACAGATGTCTCCAGAGCGATGGAGTTGGCCTGTGACGTGGAGGAGGAGCTGGGCATCCAGACGACAGGTGTATTCGGTGGACGACAGGGGGGAAACATGTCGTTTACAAACCACCGTTATTCTTCCGGGCAGGGTACTTTTGGGCGGGCTCCAGCTTACCCACCTACCCGACCCGTTAATTGGAAATCGGGTACCCATTCTTTTTCAGGCTCGGTTCAAGACATTAGAACCACTCACACACCTCGGGACACTCTTCGACCCATGGGAGAAGTTTCTCGAACGGAATCGGTGGGACTTCAACCACCGGACAGACTTCCGCCGGCAAATCAGAGGTCCAAGGGGACACGGAATTACTCGCACCAAGAATTCTTGGAGATGCGGGAAATGGGCTTGTGTTTTAAGTGTCGTCATCCGTTCCACCCTCTTCACCAGTGCCCTAACAAGAGCATGAGAGCCATAATTGCCGGCGAGGAGGACGAACTTGAGGAGGAAGGGGACCTCGATAGGCTGGAAGCCAAGGAGACCGTCGCGGGCGAGCAGCTCGATGAGGCATATTTCAGCCACGTGGAGCTTCCGTTATTTTCGGTGGGGGGAATTTCTCAGCCTCGTACCATGAAGCTCGCTGGTTCAGTGAATGGGAACCTTATAGTCGTCATGGTAGATAGTGGTGCAAGCCACAATTTTATTTCTACGGGGGTTATTGACCGGTTGAACCGCTGGAGGACACGGGAAGTTTTGGGGTGAAATTGGGAGATGGACATAGGGTGTCGGCTCGGGGGGTTTGCAAAAATGTTCAAATAATGTTGGGTGACCTCTCATTCCTGGTAAATTGCTACAAATTTGATTTGGGTGGGGTCGATATAATTTTGGGGGTAGCGTGGCTTGAGACCCTGGGGGAAGTGCGGGTAAATTGGCGCACCATGTCAATGAAATTTGACTGGCTGGGTGCAACGGTGGAAATTATGGGTGATCCAGCCCTGTGTCGCACGCCTGTCTCGGCCCAGTCGTTATTCAAGACGGTTGATGTGATCTTCAGCGGGCTGTTGTGGGAAGTCGAGAGCCGAGCCGTGGAAGTGACAAAAGCACCGCCGTATGACGATGCCCTATCAGCAGACCAAAGGGCTGAACTGCACCAATTACTGACCGCCTATGCCACGATTTTTCAAGAGCCTAACGGGCTTCCGCCACTACGAGCCACGGACCACTCCATTCCTATTTTGGAAGGAGCAAATCCAGTGAGTGTCCGTCCTTACAGGTATGCTCATATGCAGAAAGACGAAATAGAAAAACCAGTCTCTGAGATGTTGGCGGCAGGGGTGATTCGTCCAAGTACAAGTCCTTACTCGAGCCCGGTAATCCTGGTCCGAAAGAAAGATGGGAGCTGGCGTTTCTGCGTGGATTACCGCCAACTAAACAAGGTCACAGTTCCAGATAAGTACCCCATCCCGGTTATTTGTGACATGCTGGACAAACTACAGGGGGCTGAGTACTTCTCCAAATTGGACCTTCGTGCTGGCTACCACCAAATACGTGTCCGGGCGGCGGATGTGCCAAAGACGGCTTTCCGGACACATGAAGGGCATTATGAATTCTTGGTGATACCCTTTGGGCTCACCAATGCGCCTGCCACCTTCCAAGCAACGATGAATGAGGTATTTTGACCCTACCTCAGAAAGTTTGTGTTGGTTTTTTTTTGACGACATCCTTGTTTACAGCACAACTTGGGATGAACATGTGGGGCATTTACGGGTGGTGTTGGAGTTGTTGACGGTTAACCAATTGGTCGTTAACAAAAAGAAATGCCAAATTGGGAGGCAATCGGTGGATTACTTGGGACATGTTATCTCGGCACGAGGAGTAGCCATGGACCCCAGCAAGATTTCCAGCATCCTTCGCTGGCCAGCGCCCCGCACCTTCCGGGCAGTTCGCGGGTTTTTGGGCCTCACAGGCTATTATCGAAGGTTTGTTCAGGGTTATGGAAAGATCGCCCAACCCCTCACGGAATTGTTGAAGAAGAATTTGGGATTTAATTGGACTACAAAGGAACAGGGGGCATTCGAGGAGTTATCGCCGATCCTAAGGTCGCCCCAATTGTGCAGCAACTCCACGCAAATCCCAAAAGCTGCCCACCCTATACGTTGGTCTAGGATCGGTTGTTTTACAAGGGTCGGTTAGTCATTCCAGCCAATACTCCATGGATTCAGTCACTCTTACAAGAGTTACATGGTACTGCCATAGGGGGACACTCAGGTGCCTTCCGGACCTATCGACGCCTAGCCGCCAATCTCTATTGGCCGGGGATGATGAAAACGGTGAAGACCTTCGTGGCTGCTTGCCTGGTTTGTCAGAAGCAAAAGTACTTGGCCACAACACTAGCCGGGCTGCTGCAGCCACTTCCAATTCCGACGGCAGTTTAGGACGACATTGCCATGGATTTCATCTCTGGACTTCCAAAGTCAGCCGGCTTTGACTGCATCTATGTCGTGGTTGACCGGTTTTCCAAATATGCACACTTTATCGCCATCAAACACCCCTACACTGCGAGGTCGATTGCGGCTGTTTTTGCGAAAGAGATCGTTCGGTTACATGGCGTTCCCAGCTCGATAGTAAGTGATCGGGACCCTACCTTCATTAGCGCATTCTGGAGGGAATATTTTCAATTGCAGGGGACGGTGCTACGGATGAGCTCTTCTTATCATCCGGAGACGGATGGTCAGACTGAAGTTCTCAATCGGGGCCTGGAAACTTACCTCAGATGTTTTGTTTCGGAGCAGCCGAAACAATGGCCGCAATGGTTGAGCTGGGCGGAGCTGTGGTACAACACTGCATACCATGCCGCAGCAGGGAGAACACCCTTTGAAATTGTCTATGGTAGACCCCCACCGACGATTCATAAATTTCTGCCAGGGGAAACAAGAATTGAGGCAGTTTCTAGTTTGTTGGCGGACAGGGAGGAAATCTTGCGGCAGTTGAGGTACAACCTCTTGCGAGCATAAGACAGGATGCGCAAGTCTGCGAATGCACACCGGAGGGATGTCTAATTTGCCGTAGGAGACAAGGTGTTCCTGAAGTTGCGGCCCCACCGTCAACAAACCGTCGCGCACAGCGTTAACCCGAAGCTCTCCGCCCGTTATTATGGGCCTTTTCTTATTCTGCAGCGCATTGGGCCCGTGGCTTACCGGTTACAACTACCTTCTACCTCCCGCATTCATCCGGTTTTTCATGTCTCCCAATTGAAGAAGGTAGTGGGCGACCACCCAGTCGTAGGCCAGCTACCAGAGGGGTTGGAAACTGTCGAGGGGGCCATGGTGGAACCGGAAGAAATAGTTGCTGAGCGGTTCCAGAAGGCTGATGGCGGAACGGTGAAGCAGGTCCTCGTGCGGTGGAAAGGAAAGCCTGTCGAGGAGGCCACCTGGATGGACGATGAGGTGTTCCAGGGACAATTTCCCCAGCACAGCCTTGAGGGCAGGGCCGTTTCTCAAGAGGGAGGCAATGTTACGACCCATCTGCCTAATCCAGGTCCAGGTACAGATGGGCCTCACACGGGGCCCAAACCCTGGCGGGTTTATCGAAGGAGGAAGGAGTTGGTTACAAACGGTTACGGGATCAGCAAATGAGGGAGCGACGCGTGGCAGGCTAGCTGCGTTAGCTAGGGGATTTAGGAGCTGGGGGGCGGCGTTAGTGGGTGGGCAGAAATTAACAGAAATGTTTGGCTGGGCAAGAGGATCATCCTCTTGATCGGGTTTGAACTTGGGGGTGTTATTCCACCATTAAACATCATACTATCCTTAGAGTATTACTGTAATTCCTTTTGGTTCTAGAGCAATATAGTAGCGTTTGGATTACTTTGTGTTCTACACTTTATTCCTGGAATACTATCTTAATACAACTCTCCGTTTTTACTCAGTCTTTCTTGTTGCTCTTGTTGCTGAACTTTTAACTCTAACAGCACCACTAACATTAAGTTTGTATCCTAACAATTTAGGAAAGTAACAAATTAGGAAACTATCACTAATTCTAAGGATATGATCTGTCAAATTAATTTCCTAAAATACTATCTAGCTGTACACGATTTTCCAGGCTGTTTTCTAAGCTGTACCCAGTTTTTCCACACTCCCCCTCAAGCTGGTGAGTAGGCATTTTCCATTCCCAGCTTGGATACAATCTTCTGAAAAACTGAACTACTCAATCCTTTGGTAAGAACATCATCGAGTTGACCACATGTAGACACGTAAGGCGTACAAATCAGTCCACTTTCTAACTTCTGCTTGATAAAGTGTGTCGATTTCAATGTGCTTGGTCTGGCTCTATTGTACTGGGTTGTGAGCTATGTTGATCGTAGATTTGTTGTCACAATAGACTCTCATAGGGCTGTCCCACTTGATCTTCAAATCTTTAAAGATAATCTTCAGCCAAAGTAGTTTACACACTCCTTAAGCTATGACTCGGAACTCAGCCTCGGCACTCGATCGGGCTACTATGCTTTGTTTTTTTACTTTTCCATGTTACGAGATTCCCCCCAAGGAAGATGCAATATCCTGAGGTTGATCTTCTGTCAACAATTGTTGTTGACCCAGCATAAGCATTAGTGTATGCTTCGGGGACTAACCCCCCATTCCTTTTGAACAAAATACCTTTTCCCGGCGTTCCTTTGAGGTACTGTAGAACTCTATAGGCTGCTTGCAGATGGACTTCCTTTGTACTATGCATAAACTGGATAATCACACTCATTGCATATGCGATAGCTGGTCATGTGTGAGACAAGTAAATGAGTCTTCCCACTAAATGTTGATACATTTCTCTATTCACTGCGGCATCCTCCTCTTCTTTCCCAAGTTTGAAATTCAGATATATAGGAGTACTCGTTGGTTTGCATGCTGTCTTGCCAGTCTCCTTGAGAAGATCCGTAACATACTTCTGTTGAGAAAAGAAGATTCCCTGCTTCGAGTGAGCAACTTCAATCCCGAGAAAGTACTTAAACCTTCCTAATGCTTTAATCTCAAATTGCTTCGCCAAATGCTGACTCAAGACTTGTTTCTCCCTAACATCATCTCTTGTCAATATTATGTCATCAACGTACACCAAAAGAGCTGCAACTCCCCCTGAAGGAGAATGCTTAATGAACAATGGATGATCCCCTTGTTTTTGTTTGTATCCCGTAGCCAACATAACTTTTGCAAATCTCCCAAACCATGCCCGTGGTGACTGCTTAAGGCCATACAGTGCCTTCTTCAATCTACACACGGTATGAGCAGTCAAATTCTTCCCATCCTGGTGGAACCTCCATCTAAATCTCTTCCTCTAGTTCCCCATGTAGAAAGGCATTTTTGACATCAAACTGCTGCAACTCATAACCATAATTTGCTGCTAGTGATAACAATACTCGTATTATGTTCATCTTTGCCACAGGGGCAAAAGTCTCTAGATAATCGATCCCATAAGTTTGAGTATACCCCTTGGCTACTAACCGCGCCTTGTACCTCTTAATCGACCGATCTACTTTATACTTCACAGTATACACCTATTTACAACCCACTGGTCTTTTTCCTTCCGATAACTTCACCAACTCCCAAGTTTTGTTCTTTTTCAACGCCTCCATTTCCACATTCATAGCTTGTTTCCATTTTTCGTTAGATAAAGCCTCGGACAAGGTGGTTGGAATGGTGATGGTATTTAGGCTTACAACAAAGGCTTTATGAGATGGCGAAAAATTATTAAAGGATAGAAAATGTGCAAGAGGGTGTAAAGGTCGCTTTGTACACTCTCTAGTTCCTTTCCTAATGGCAATTGGAAGGTCCTGGTCATCATTATCCACATGCAATTCAGTTTTATCTTGTAAAAAATGGCTAGAAATAGTTACCTCATTCGAAGGGTTTGAGTTGGATTCTTGGACCTGCATAGGTTTTGGAATAGCCTTCGTCCTTCTTGTGAACACGTTGCCTTTACCAAATCTCACATTTTCCAGGGCAAAATCGGGTTTTTCTTGTGGTTCATTTGGTGTTTCAAGTACGGGTTCAGGAACATGAGAGGAACAAGACGGACCAGGTGTAGCAGAAGGAACATGAGTGGAACTGTCCGACTTGTGGATTGATGACATATCAAGCAAAAAACCTTCCTTATCCTCTTTCAATGAACTCTTTCAGCAAAAAACCTTCCTTATCCTCTTTCAATGAACTCTCCTGTGGATAATAAGGATTAGAGATAAGACTTTTGTTCATCGAACATGACATCCATCGAGACATAGAATTTCTTTGACGGGGGATGATAGTACTTATATCCTTTATGAGTTGAAGAATATCCCACAAAGACACATTTTAGAGCCGTTGGATCTAATTTCGCCCTATTTTGACTGTGAACATGGACAAATGACACACCCAAAAATCCTAGGGACAAGATTGTTTGCAGTCTTCAGGTTCGGGTAAAATGATGAGTATGTCCATGAGACTTCTAGAATCCAAGATTCTTGAAGGCAAACGATTTATCAGATGAGTGGCTGTAAGGACTGCTTCCCCCCAAAAAGCCTTTGACACATTTTTTTGAAACAACAAGGCTCGAGTTTTTTCAAGAAGATCACCATTTTTCCTTTTTGCTACTCCATTTTGTTGTGGAGTAATGACACATGACACATGACGATTCGTGTACTATTCCCTCTTTCTAAAAGAATGGGGTAAGAGTTTGATTGAAATAGTCCCTGGCATTATCTGACTTAAACCTTTTAATTGAGACCCCAAATTGATTTTTGACCATAGAATGAAAATTAGGGAATACATTACTAACATCAGACTTTTGTTTAAGTAGGAAAATCCATGTAGCACGAGTACAGTCATCAATGAAAGAAACAAACCATCTTGCCCCAGAAACGTTAGAAACCATAGATGGACCCCAAATATCACTGTGAACAAGATAAAAAGGAAAGGAACTTCTTTTATTACTAATTTGAAAAGGTACATGCTTGTGCTTAGCAAGTTCACACACTTCACATTGGAATCTTTCAACTGTTAAATTTTTAAACAAAGAAGGAAACATAATCTTAGTAACTCTAAACGATGGATGTCCAAGTCGACAATGATGGAGAAATTTTTTTTCTTTATTGGATAATACACTATGATATCAAGGATGAAGATAAACTGCCCTTGATCATGATCAACTGACTTGGTGAATTGAAGATGAAAAACCTGTTTTTCTATTATATTGAATGTTTACACGGCAACATACATATATATAGCACCCCTAACATTAAGTGGATGTTTGGTTCACGAATTCAGAACCATGATTCAGAACACTTCTCGGTTTACGTGTATTTTTTGTGAGAAAAAACACTGTAGCGAGCCACGAACCATGACACGAATCCTCATACCAAACACCTTCTAAGTCTAAATCCTAACAATTTAGGAAAGTAACAAATTAGGAAACTATCACTAATTCTAAGGATACAATCTGTCAAACTAATTTCCTAAAATATTATCTAGCTGTACACGGTTTTCCAGGCTGTTTTCCAAGCTGTACACAGTTTACCACACGTCACCGATACGGGATCACAGGTAAATCACAGGTAAAGATGCAATTACTCAAGTATTATTGAATTGAACAACTGTCGAAAGGATTCAATGAGAATCTTTCTGGACACTATACACACACACAGAGGTTTTCGAGAGACCTCGGCTCTCCAATTTCTTCTCAATATAATTCTCTAAAATCCTCATCTACTTCTACTCCTTTATATCCCCCGTATTTCCCCCCAAAACCGTTATTCCTACATGCTATTCCTCTACATTAGGCAGCCCCTCTACAGAATTTCCTTTTTGCCCTTGCCTTTTATTCCTCCTCACGTAAGTAAAATACACTGTGGCTTATCAGTCACCAAATCTTTTTTTTTAAATAAAAAAACTCATCCTTCTAAACAAGCGAGAAACAAGCTATATTTAAAATACATATACAATTTAGAAGAAGAAGTTTGGAGCACGTGTCCCAACTATTATATGTAACATATGCAAAAATGATTGTTGCTAGGTGGGAAGTGAAAAGACTTATACGATGTGGGGTCCAACCAACTCATTTTTGGATTAAAACATATCGAGTGATCAACAAGGTTTAACTCCTAGAATTTTTGAGCGTCTTTTTGCTTGGATAAATGAGGTAACTTTGTTTTGTCTTTCTTACGTTCTATGCATTGAATTTTGTATCCATCTGCTGCAAGTCCTCTATGGAACTTCTCTCTGCAGGAGCAAATCAATAATGTTGATTGGACTATTTAACTGTGTTTTTTCTTCCATTAACTCATTAACTGATTTTTCAGATTTACAACGAGCAAATTACAGATTTATTGGATCCTAATCAAAGAAATTTCCAGGTAAGGACTGTTTTACTTCCCTCCTTTTAGATGTTCTTTTAGTACGACTAACATGGGCTAAAAGTGGCTCTTGAAAAGGGGATTGCTAAACTGAGCTGCATATTGCGTTTCTTTTTTTTTTTTTTTTGCGTAATAGTTACTGGAAAATGGTTATAAAAAACATGGTATATGGTTCAGGTTGAGAAATGGATCCAGAAAGTGGAACGTGAAATGTAGAAAGAAGAAGGTTTTGAATCTTAAAAGAAAATTTGATTGCAACATGAGTTAAAAGGAAGGTAGACAGAGAGAGAAGATGCCTGTCCAGCATTGTACAAGGTACATTTGACAGATATGGTGAAAATCAAACTATGTGGCTGTAGACTTGTAGTATTTCTCTAGTATTGTGTATATATCAACTTTATGGTTTAATTGTTACTAATTTCTTTTAGCTATCAAATTAAACTTTTTGGATGTAGTATCTCTCTCTCATTAAAATGTTGCTTCTCTTCTCTGTCACAGATTTTGGTAAGCTTCCTTTATGCTATGACAAATGCATGTTCTCTAGTTGGTGGTAGCGAGATATTTATGATGGCCGTTGGTGGATAATGTCAGGTAAACACGGTTCGTCTCTTATTCCTTATTGCATCTTATAGAGTTTATGTTGAGCAATTTATGTGGTTTAATAAAAAAAATTTAATAAAATTTTTTTTGTGGTTTTTGTTGTTGAGCAAAAGAACATTTCTTCCTTTGAGCATAGAGTTTATGTTCTTCCAACGCCAGAAACACCAACTCCAAATCACCCAAAGGCTCCTCTAACGTTTTGCTATACACCAATATATCATTAAAAAAAAACCAACGCAAACTTCCGCAAATAATCCTTTAAAACATCACTCATTAACGCCTAAAAAGTTGCCGGAGCATTGGTTAAGCCAAATGGCATCACCAAAAAATCATAATGGCTTTCTTGCGTCCTAAAGGCGGTCGAAAAGCGGTCTTAGGCACGTCCTCTTGCTTCATGTGAATCTGATGATAGCCTGACTTATGATCCAGTTTAGAAAATATGGCTGCCCCATGAAGTTCATCAAGTAATTCCTCAATTATTGGAATCAGAAATTTGTAATGGATAGTAGCCTTGTTTAAGGCTCTATAATCAATACAAAAATGCTAGTTACCAGGTAGCTTTTTTCTTGACTAATAAAACCGGATTAGAAAATGGGCTAGTGCTAGGCTATATAATACCTGCTGTCAACATCTCTTTGACCAAGCGCTCTATCTCATTTTTCTGAAAATGAGGATAATGATAAGGCCTAACGCTTATCGGGGTCGTGCCTTCCTTGATCTTTATACCATGGTCTCTTCCTCGGCTTGGTGGTAACCCCGCCAGCATCTCAAAAACTAACATGTGGGAGATGAGCAATTCTTGCACCTTTTTCTCCTCGTTGCCACTACTATCATACTTTCATCAACATTAAGAGAGCTTAACTCCAAATAAATCCCATGGCCTTCTTGCTTAATAATCTTCAGAGAGAGAGAGAGAGGACGTAAAAGAAATATTAACAAAAATAAAAAAGAGGGGGGCCTGTAGCTTCCAATGTTGCTGAGATCTTAAAATTAGATTCACAACTGTATTTCTTTTTTTGTTGTGAGGATACAAGTAAAGAAAAGAGAGAAAAAGAGTCGGAAATGGAAGAAGATGATGCAAAAAAGAATGAAAACCAGTGACTGTGATGATCATTGCGACCCCCGATTGCGTTAGCGCCGCCATTGATTCGTCCCTCCCTCTCTTGCGAGGACGTGAAAGAAATATTAACATAAATAAAAAAGAGGGGGGCCTGTAGCTTCCAATGTTGCTGAGATCTTAAAATTAGATTCACAACTGTATTTCTTTTTTTGTTGTGAGGATACAAGTAAAGAAAAGAGAGAAAAAGAGTTGGAAATGGAAGAAGATGATGCAAAAAAGAATGAAAACCAGTGACTGTGATGATCATTGCGACCACCGATTGCGTTAGCGCCGCCATTGATTCGTCCCTCCCTCTCTTGCGAGGACGTAAAAGAAATATTAACAAAAATAAAAAAGAGGGGGGCCTGTAGCTTCCAATGTTGCTGAGATCTTAAAATTAGATTCACAACTGTATTTCTTTTTTTGTTGTGAGAATACAAGTAAAGAAAAGAGAGAAAAAGAGTTGGAAATGGAAGAAGATGATGCAAAAAAGAATGAAAACCAGTGACTGTGATGATCATTGCGACCACCGATTGCGTTAGCGCCGCCATTGATTCGTCCCTCCCTCTCTTGCATTCCAAAGAATGTTATATTATGTTTGGTTCATGGATTAGAACCATGTGATTAGAACCACGTTCAATTTACGTGTATTTTTTGTGAGAGAAAATACTGTAGCAAACCACGAACCATGATTCGAATCAGGAAACGAATCTCCCGACCAAACAACACCTTAGTCTCTCTTTTACACACCATCACTTTATCGATTAATTTTTATCTATCTTCATCTTCACAACTTTTGCCCTGTCTCATGAGCTTACTGCATTTTTTCATTTAGGGAAAGCAAGGAGTTCTTTTTCCCCTTTTCCATTGCAGGAGGAAAGCCTAGGTACATTCTATATGTACTCTAGCCGCCGTTTCACTCTTGAATTTTCAGATTATACCCCAATCTATATCTCGCTCTCTGTTAATTGTGGAACAAAAAAGATTGGTATTCGATCTCCGACTTTTTCATTCCCTCTTTTAGACGAGTGTGGATTTTAATTTCTAATGATTCGATTTCTTACAATTCTAATTTTTTTTACTAAGATTTTTGTCTATGGGAAACTTACATTGTTTTTCTTCATCTGTGGACCTCTTTTTAGTTCTTCTATTTTTATGGTTCTCATGAGTCATGGTGGTTTTATCTGACCATGTTTCATAATTTTAAGAAATTAGAATATTTTTGGATCGATTGTGATGGTCTTTAGTTTGAGATGTTTTTGGCTTGATATGTTATATGGGTTAAGCTCTGTATCTTATTTCTTTTGGTTAGATAAAACATTGTTCACAGCCTACAAGTCGATGGTATTAGATGGACACGAACATAAAGATGCTTGCTTGGTGCCTCCTTCCTCTCTTCTTCTTCTGCTTTTTGACTTTTTTATTGTTGTGTTTGGGTTCTATTATTTTGATTGCTGATAAGTGGACTATATTTTTATTCGACTTATTTTATATTGTTCAATTCAGGGTTCTTATTTTTTTTTATGTTATTTCTGGATTCTCATATAGTAGGTGAACAAACAATTCAAAGTTTAACTTATTTAAATTGTGATTTTTTTCCTGCTCCAGTGGTGGTTTTTGATAAAAAGCAACATACTGAACAAGGTACCCTTTTCTTTCCCACTTATTCTTTGTTTGTTGAATTCCACTCATGTTTATGTTATATATTGTATTTGCCGCATTTTGATAAATTTTTAATGATGTTCATGCTTTTAGGAACCTAAAAATTGTTGATTTTAACAATTCTCTTTTGTCTTTGGTATAATTGAACCATTTGTCTATCAATATTTAGTTTCGTTCTAAATGGTAGTACTCTTTGAAAGTGCATAGGTGCAGCTCTTCCAAAAGTGTATTTATCCACGTTCATATAAGGGTGAACAGGTTCCTTGGGATCTATTTCGCCCAATTCGTGCAAATGTTTGTCTCCGTATTCTTTCATATTTCATGCCATACATTTTAACATTTGGTGTTGTTTTCACGTTTGTAAGTGGTAGTCTTCTTACTCTATCATGTTGTTCTTTCCTTGCATTCTTGCTCCTTTCATTGTCTTTTTGTCTACGTTGTTGCTTGAAGATTCTGTCGCTTCTTGATTTCTCTTTGTTCATTAATGCATCCCAAAACTTGAGAGCTTTTCTACCTCTCCATATCTCACTTTTTTTTTTTTTTTTTTTTTTGCGGTTCTTCCTTGTTGTTCATTTGCATTTTATTCCTCTCCACTCGATTTGCTCTTCTTGCTGCGGGATTGTTTTTTCACGGGATTCATGGATTCTGTCACAGCATTTCTTACTCAGCCTTCAAGGTTTGTTCTGTCTTTTCTCTTCTTATGGTTTTTATTTCGGTGATTTTTGTTTGTTCTAGTTTTAAAATATTTCTTCAGTTTAGTTTATGATTGTATTTACCATTTTACTTTGTTATTGGATTATGTTGCTTGTATACTTATCTTTGTCTAATTTATTTGAATAAAGATTGTGATAGGTACTTGAATTGATTTAGAGCCAGAAACACTTGGAATAGAGAAAGAAAGAAGAGAAAGAAAGAAAGAAAGAAGAAAAAGAAAATGAATCTTTTTATTGAATCTGAACCAGCCTTAAAGCCTGTACAATTTTCCTTAGGCAGGTGAACTTCGAGAGCCAACCAATCTCCCTTGCTTGGTTGATCCAAGACTTATTCCAGAATAAAACTCTCCCCCCTTTCTCTTTCCTTCCACTACGTATTTATATTTTTTTGTCTTTATTCTCAACCCTCTAACAAATCCTTTAACACTGACTCCCAGCCCCTTGATATTACAATCGACTAACAAACTCAGTTTACCAGCACTTATAACCATCTAACAAACCCAACTGCCTACACGTGTACAATCATAACATCCATTCTGCCTACACATGTACAATCATAACACCAACTCATCTTGTTCTCACACAAGTATAGCAAATTGTAGGCCTATCAATACTCCCCCCCCCCCCCCCCCCCCCTTAAAAGTCACCTAGTCCTCAAGGTGAAATGGGTGAGGATTGCATCAAACGATGCCCACATCACTTCAAAGTTCGGTAGATTCTTCCGTTTGATCAAAACCTCGGGTCGTTGTGGATCACCATGCACCGAAGGACGCATGTCCAAGACCCGTTCTGGCTCCACCTGCCATTGTAAATCAGTGCCTAATTGAGGAGGAAGTTTGTTAGGTCTCTACCTCTCAAGTTCGTGTATGCCAGAAAGAGGAAGAAGGGCAAGCAAGGGCTGACAAACTAATGATGCCCCAATTGCACGGCGAAGTTGTGATACGTGGAAAACGAGATGAATTGTAGCCGAAGGTGCTAACTTCAGGTGATACGCCACTGCGTCCACCCGCTGCAGCACTTCGAACGTGACAAAATATCGAGGAGAGAGTTTCTCATTCACAAACTTAGCAAGAGACTTATTGCGATAGGACCGAAGTTTTAAGTATACCAAATCACCCACTTGAAAATTCACATCCCTTATTTTTCCATCAGCCGACAATTTCATAGCCTGTTGAGCTTGGAGCAGATGCATTTTGAGTTGATCCACCACCTCATTACGAGTTTTAAGTTGCTGCTCCACCATGTAATTGGTTGTAGACCCCGTGGTATAACGAATGAGGGGTAGAGGATCCCGCTCGTAAAGAATCCGAAAAGGGGTCATTTTGGCAGCAACATGGAAAGCTGTATTATACCAAATATCAGCCGATGGTAGCCACTGAACCCATTGTTTGGGTTTGTCACCAGCAAAACACCTTGAGTAAGTTTCCACACAACGATTCACAACCTCGGTTTGCCCATCCGATTGAGGGTGATAAGCCGTACTTTACAACAACTTCGTACCTTGCAAGCGAAATAATTCCTCCCAAAAATGGCTGAGGAAAATCTTATCTTGGTCTGATATAATCGACCTAGGGAACCCATGTAATGACCTCACGAACAAACACTCCTGCTACAGACTTGGCAGTAAAAGGATGCTTGAGAGCAATAAAATGGGGATATTTACTAAGCCTATCAACAACCACCAAAATCGAACTCAAACCATTTGAAGTAGGTAATCCTTCCACGAAGTCCATAGTAACATCATTCCATACCTGCTTCGGAATTGGAAGTGGTTGGAGGAGACCCGTTGGCGACAAGGTCAAAGATTTATTCTGCTGACACACCTCACAAGAAGCCACAAAAGTCTGAACATCCATTTTCATTCCCTTCCAATATAATTCCGCAGCCAATCGTTTATAGGTTTTCAAAGCACCGGAATGAACCCCCACATTACTCCTCAACGTCAACGACATGTGGAATAGACAATGGTGACAAATCCACACTATGAACCACACATGATAAAGCATCAGCCGCCTTATTATTAAGGTCGGGCTCATATTCAATATCAAATTCATAGCCTAACAGCTTTGACAGCCATTGTTGATGTTCCATACTCACCGATCGTTGTTCCAAAAGAAATTTTAAACTCTTTCGGTCTGTACGCACCACAAATCTCCTGCCAAGCAAATAGGGTCGCCATTTTTGAATAGCCAAAAGAATCGCCATTAACTCCCTCTCATAAACGAATTTGAAACGGGCGCAAGCCGAAAGGGCTTGACTATAATAAGCAATCAATCGCTGGTCCTGCATAAGAACTGCGCCCTAAGCCAACCCCTGAAGCATCTGTTTCGACCAAAAAAGGCTTAGAAAAATCAGGTAGAGCAAGAACTGGAACTGTTGCCATAGCCTTCTTCAACTGTTGAAAAGCGGACTCAACCTCGTTCCAATGAAAAGCATTTTTTTTCAGTTGTTGAGTCAAAGGCCAAGAAATCTTCCCATACCCCTCCACGAATTTCTAGTAGTAGTTTGTCAAAACCCAAAAGCCCCCTCAACTCCTTAAGAGATTTCGGTTGCAGCCAATCAAGCATGACCTGAATTTTAGAATTATCCATAGCTACCCCATGCGCTGAGATAATATGACCAAGATACTCCAATTGTTGTTGAGCAAAAGAACATTTCTTCCTGTGAGCATAGAGTTTATGTTCTTCCAACGCCAAAAAAACCAACTCCAAATGACCCAAATGCTCCTCTAACGTTTTGCTATACACCAATATATCATAAAAAAAAACCAACGCAAACTTCCGCAAATAATCCTTTAAAATATCACTTATTAACGCCTAAAAGGTTGCTGGAGCATTGGTTAAGCCAAATGGCATCACCAAAAAATCATAATGGCCTTCGTGCGTCCGAAAAGCAGATGAAAAGCGGTCTTAGGCACGTCCTCTTGCTTCATGTGAATCTGATGATAGCCTAACTTATGATCCAGTTTAGAAAATATCGCTGCCCCATGAAGTTCATTAAGTAATTCCTCAATTACTGGAATCGGAAATTTGTCAGGGAGAGTAGCCTTGTTTAAGGCTCTATAATCAATACAAAAACGCTAGTTACCAGGTAGCTTTTTTCTTGACTAATAAAACCAGACTAGAAAATGGGCTAGTGCTAGAATATATAATACCTACTGTCAAAATCTCTTTGACTAAGCGCACTATCTCATTCTTTTGAAAATGAGGATAATGATAAGGCCAGACGCAAATTTAAATTGAAAACATTAATTTCACAGATAAAAAGTAATTAACAGTACTAAGACTGCATAATATAAAAATACATAATAGTACAAAATACGAAGACTACAAAGTAAGTTTCATTAAATCTCTACCTTTGACGATACTTAAGGTGTTTCTTCTCTATATCACTCTCTCTACGCTTTTTCTTTTCCCTCCATTTCTATTCTATTCCATGGCATTGTTATATTTTTATCCCCTTCCTTTTTCTATTTAACTTTTTTATTCTTCTCTTCCTTTTCTTTCCACTCTTGTCGCTTTTTTTTTAATTATTTTTTTCATTAAAATTTCATAATAGGATATGGAGTTTATCCTTGTGTTACCTACATCATTTCTCTAGCTTATAACAAGGAAAAGACGTTAGTAAGTGTCGCATAAAGTTCAATAAAGCAAACTGTATAACTTCAATAAAGTATTTACCCACTCGTTAGTCAAGTGTTTCAGCTAGAGACAGCGTATCCCATTGTGGTTTTTGAAACTGTTAAGGTTTGAGAATTTTTCTGAAATGGAAAGTTCAATAGTTAGAAAAGAAAAGTAAATGACAAACATAAAAGTTGCAACATGATTTTTAGGGGAAGAGATGTACAAAAAAGAAAGTTATCAACATAATTAGTAAGAATATAATTTGAGTTTTCAAGTCATAAGAACACAAAGTTCACTACCTATACAAGAACAAACTTAATCAATCTACAATCCCTAGAAAAGTGATGGTTTCCAAAGAAAATTAGACTACATAAGCGTTATGAGATTTGTTCCCTATTGTGTCTTGTGAAAAGAGCTTTCTTATTATGATAACAAACTGTCATGAGATTCATTACTCAGTTATACAAGGCGACACAAACCCTTTCTAACAATTTTCATCAAGCAACACAAGAAAATATAATGTCACATTACACCTTGAATCTCACCATGTTAATTGCAATCAAGCTTTTTTATAATGAGGACAATAGAGGTACATGAGATTTACACAAACTAATTAGGAAAAAAGCAAACCATATAACAAACACTAATATGTCAAATTTATAAGTAAATTCCAAATCTTCTTGCTACCGCCTTTCAAGTTTCTTTTTCAGGATCCTATTTCACACCCTGAAATAGATTAGGACCATGATTGAAATGCAATATGCTATAAATAAAAGTAAAATCTAAACAACAAACTCACACACACACACACATACAATATTAACACGCTAGTAAAACCAACCATTTTCAAGAGCCTTTTCTCATGCTTGAAGAAATAGTGTTTACAAGGCAGCCTCCCCAAACAAACTATACAAGAATTTGTCTAGCTAAAACCACGAAGAAAACTGAACATGAATACCTCACGCATAAAAATTATGCAAACTATCGTGTTTACTCCATTTTACTCTTCTTTTTCAGTTGTTTATTTAGGCCCCGTTCTTTTCACTGATTCGAGTTTAGAATTCAAGTTTTACTACAGTAAAAAACTCTCAGAAACAGTCACATCTAACTTTTTTACTACAGTAAAAAGCTCTCACACAACATCACATCTCAACTCGAATCAAAAACTCGAATTAGCGAACCGAACGGGCTCTAGTTTTTCATTTTTTCTTTCTATTCTTTTTCCTTTTCTTTTTAGTTGGCTTTAGGAAGAACCACTGAGGATCCTACAATAAAGAATGAAAAGGAAAATTTCAAACTCGAGCTTTAAATAGAATAAAATAATGCACATCAGTATGCGCGGAATAGAAATAAAGCTAATAGTAAGAAGGAAATAAACCCAACCCCACCCCCCTTTACAAAAAAAAAAAAGACGAAATCAATAAAACTATAGAAGACACATCAACTCATTAGTATACACAATTGGTTGAGACCCATATAAAAGGCAATAAGGAAAAAGAAACAAAGCTTGTTTGGCTGGCTTTTTCCACTAACAACAGTCATCATAAATTCTATCTCGTTAGCACAAACTACAGACATGCATTTGTCACAACAGAATGGAAGCTTATCAAAATTTTTGACAAAGAGAAGCAAAATTTGAATTAGAGAGAGAGACTACATCCAAAAAGTTTAATTTGATAGCTAAAAGAAATTAAATCACTCTTAAACCATACAATTGTTATATATACTTATGTAGAGAAATACTACAACCACATAGTTTGGTTTTCACCAAATCTATCAAATGTTCCTTTTTCTTTTTTTCCTCAATTTCATGCGGCTTCAAGAAGTGAGAAATTTTCTACAATAGAAGAATATAATCAAATTCAATCTATCTCATTCTAAATCACTTGAAACTGAACTATAGAATAAGTAGATAATGATCTTCTCCATTCAATTAATTAGAAACGTACTAGTTTTTTCTAGAACTAAAACTAGCAAAATAAGGATGGATAATCAACAAATCAAAGTCGGCTCATGTGGCCCCATAACAACGGTCGGTGAAAAAGCAGTTCTATCACATTAAAAGGAAAAAAGATTCAGCTAATTGGAAACGGGTCAAAAACAAATCAAAAACACACAAACGAGAGAGAGATAGAGAGAGAGAGAGAGAGAATATTTTATGACGGAAATGAAACGGCTGTTACTAAGAAGATGTAGAAGGAAAGAAAATTGAATATGAGTTAAAAATATGTTACTTTGCTAGAAGGATTTTGTGTTGTAGTGTCATCATCTCTAAGAATATCTCCTATTGGTCCACGCGGCATCTATGAATGTGTCAGAACCCCTCTCCCCCACATGATCCTACACCTGATGTCTGGTCTATTTCTGTATATTGAATGAAGAAAAAAAAACTTTAAAAACCAAAGATGAAAGTGTTAAGCATCCAATTAGAAGAAAAAAAAAGCCAATGCATATAAGTATATTGCGAAGAAAAAACAGAGAGAACGAAGAAAATAAATACAACTTCATAATGCATATCAACACATTGGTATAGCAATACGTTAAAACTCCTAATGCACTATAAGAAGCAATAAGGAAGAAGAGAAGTACCTCATTTGTTGACCCTTCCCACTACAAAAGCCATCATTAACATTTATTAAGATCAAATGTTTGAAACAAAGAAGGCCTTTGTGGTAACCTGTCGCCAATGCATTGGATGTCTCCTCTCATTTCTTTCCTCCTCATTTAAGAAAGTATAAGCAAAAACAAAAAAGAAGTATTTGTTACTAACTATTTAACTACGAAGAAGTCAACATCTAAGGTAAATTAAACTGCTAAATGAAATGAATATACACACTAAATAAGAAAGGCAGTTGACTGTAACCTCTTGCTTGTTACTATCTATGTAACCTCTTGTTATTCATTAATTTATTTGCTACGATGCAAAAGTGGCATACAAAAGAATCCTAAAAGCATGCATCTAAATAAGGTGTAATCAAATTCCCAAAAAAAAAACAAAAAAAAAAGGTGTAATCAAAACATAAACTAATAGAGCAAACAAAAGTCCCCAAATTCATTTATCAAATTTTATCCACCAACTGGATTAACACTTTTGAGTTAGTACGGTGAAAAGTCCGAAGTGTCTTCACTCAAAAACTGTACAGTAATGAACACGTTCCAATCAATAGACAAGATTTAATAACCAATTCAGTGCCTTTGAATACTAATAATAAGGAATGCTGAATTATACAAACCCTTAAATGCATAATTGAATTTGACGAAAATAAATAGTTTTTAATTGACAATAATGAATTCATTTAAATTAAGAAAAAATGTTTGAAACAAAGATGAAAAAAAAATTGCGGTCATTTTTTGTTTTATATTATTACCTCCTCTTGCCATCGTCTTATAATGAACATGTTTGCCTCCTCGTAACACCTCATTTTTTAGATAGTATAAACATAAACATAAAATAAATAAATAAAAATTTGAATATCAAGAATTAAACAATAGATAAAATTAAAAAAGACAAGTCACAAGTACATCACAAAACAAAAATAACTGTTGAGTGAGAACTAACATAGAATAATAGAGGACTATAACCTAGATGCTAGTAAGATGTCCATTGACAAATAGGATAAGTAAAATGGTCAAATACAAATGGCAATATAAATAAATTGATGTTCATTAATTTACAGGCCAATGTAATCAATACATACACTGCAACAAAAAGCTAATCATATTTTAATTGACAATTAAACTTTGAACAGCCGTTTGATGGTGCTTTCAGCCGCAAGTATTGATGGTCGAGCACTTGCCATTGTTTGAGATACAGGTGAAAAACCATGGAAGAAGTAGAGTTCCATCACTTTATCCTTAAGTTGCATATCAGACCAACCCTTATCACAGTCCTTTCATACCTCTGAACCTGTCCAGAAAAAAATACAAATGAAACAGTCAATTCGGATTGATTTTCATGGAAGGTGTGATTAATGACAACTCTTTCCTAGCAAGGACACAAAAACAAGAACATTCAATTGATTACCTAGCTATTCGATCTCGAAAAATGTAGACCAAAATTCAGCCTCTCCAACATCTTGAAAAGCCTTCTTGCAACATCGGGATTCCCGTAAATGGTGGAAACTGAATAGAGAACCTAGTCAAATTAAAAGAGGCTAAGATGCATATAAACATTCTTCTCTAACATGAGCTGAACATTATGTTCAGAAGTTACAAAGTTGGAAAGAGGAAGGAAAGAAAAAACCTATCAAATGGTTTTGTAAAAGACATCTACTGTTTTGGCTTTAATACTTAGTAGTGGGAATGGTTCCTATGATAGCACCCTCCCCTGAAATCTTACTACCTTGTCATAATTCAACAAAAATCAAGGAAGAAAACATGTGACTGAAAAATTCAAGCACTTACAAAAGGCTCAAGTTGTCTCCGTTCTTCTAAAAAGTTAATAATTGGCATGCAACTAATCTCATTGTTGGGTACTCCATCGCGCAAAATTTTTTAACAATCCACACACTCAACTTGTAAGAAGCAAATCACATTAGTGGCTGCCACCTAGAGAAAGTTCACACAGGCACACACGTATCCATTGGAATTTAGATGTTCTGTTTGTTTCTCATGATTTTCTAACTTGAGAAAAGAATTCTAGAAATATCCAGATATAACATAAAGGCTGCAAAACTCAGAAAACTAACTTTATGTGCAAGACCACATCTTCTTTATCAGTTATGCACACCATCAACGCAACATACTTTATCCGCCTACTTACCTGCCATTAAAAAGAGAAAACACATTAATAATTACTACTACAAAGTAGGTGGATCAGAACCCTATTAATTAAAGGAAAATGGCAACCAAAATAAAAGAGCATTTGCTTACGATACCTTGTATGCTCAAGGAAACCAAAAAAGCAATGCAATTGGAAGCCTAGCAATTAGATCTCAGCAACATTAAAAAGCTTATTCAGTGACAGCCACCTCTAAACTAGCATTTGTGTCTTTCCAAAATCCTAGAAGTTCTTACTACAATATCAATCCCAAGTATACAACTAGAAGCTGAATAGAAAGGAGAATCCAATAAAACTAAGATGGACTTTTAGGGACAAAAGAAGGACTACAACCTTTTACAATAGCATGGAATCAATTGCCTTAGTGTGAAGAAATATAATAAAATTATTGAATCCATAAATAAACTTGAACTTTACCCATTTGATCTATGAAAACATGATCATTGAAGTTAACTATATGGTTGGAGAATAGAGAAAAATAAAATACTAACCTCTCAAATGAATTTGTTAAACGACATATTTGTCTTGACCTTTGTACTAAGCAATGGAAGTGGTGTTTCCTATATTATCATCGTCTTCTGAAACTCTACCAAACCTACCAACTAAGACCCAATTTTATTTGAACTAGAAAGAAAAAGCATGATTATGACATTTATGTTTCACTACTTACGGGAAATGCAAATTATGCCAGTGCCTCTGTCAATTTTTAAGGAAAAAAAGAAAAAAAAAACAATAAAACGAAGGTTTGAATCTTTCCAGCGAATCAAAGTTTTTCAATGCCAATATATCATCACAAACAATGCGTTCAGCGGATCAAAAGGCAGAAAAATCATCCGCATCTGTCTCAAAATAATCAGAATAGAAATATCAATGAAATAAAACCCACTCTACCTGTTTTTCCCTGAGAGAATCAGTGAAATTTTGAGATCACGGTGGTTGGGCAAAGTAATACCATAAATAAAAAGTCCTTGCTAACAACAATTTCTATTCAACTTCCTCAACCCGTATTCATAAAACCAATTAATAACTTAAGCCATGTCTCTCCTAATGAAATCGGCTTTGTAGGGGGGAGGGGAATGAAGAACCAAACCTTTCTTGTCCTTAACCCAGTTTAGAAACGAGAGATTAGAAGGAAATGCAGAGGAACAAAAACGACAGAGAAACGAATGCTTGGGTTCGATTTGAGGGCTGAATAAATCCAAACATTTTTCTAAAACCATGAATTCGGTAGACAGGTAAATACAATCATAAATCAAATTGAAGCGGCTGAGCAGAAAATGCTGCGGCAGAATCCATGAAACCCGTGGAAAAGCAATCAATTGAATTATAAAAGTCGCTACGATAAGCACTATTACGGAAGCAAAACAATCATTAGAAACCTCAAAGAGTCAAGTTACATGAACAATTTGAATAAAGGAAAAAATCCCCTCTTATAGGCTCAATGAAAATCCAAATCAAGCCCTAATTTTACTCTCCAGAATAAAAAATGAACTTCACCTTTTTCCTTCGGCAGCTAAATAAAGGAAGTAACTCCACAGTCAGAACCCACACCTAACCATACCTGGACACCGGATTCGCAGATTCCAATGATGGAGTTCTCGGGAACCGTCTCCATGCTATGCTCAGGTTCCTCTTGGCAGCGGAAAACGCCGGTGAGTGCATTGGAATCGGAGGCAAAGAGGCAGAGCGTTCTCCTTGAAGCCTATCTGTTTCCGCGAAGGCCCGGCCTAGGCTACGCTAGGGTTCAGCGGCGTCGGACTCCAATCGTCGTCTCCCTCAAGATAGCGTTTCTTGGCTGCATGAAATGCTTCATGGCTGCGAAATCTAGAGAGAGAGAGGAGGCGGAGGAGAGAGATCGAGAGGGTTTTGGATCGGAAATGGAGAGAAGACAGAACAACGAGAGAGAAGGGGAAATGTAGCCGTTGGAGGTGGGGACTGCGGTGTTATTATTTGTCTATTTCAATCGGGAGAGAAAGAAAAAAAAAAAAACAAAAAAAAAAACAAAAAGTTTTCTGAAATCATTTTTTAGGGCTTGCTATTCTTCAACGCATTTATATATAGTTCCACTAATTCCACGAAAGCATCTGAACCGTTAAAGTGCATGAGGTGGCAAAATATATAAATATAAATTATATCGGACGGAGCGCTGTGGTCGAGGACATTCAAGGGCAATAAAAAAAAATTTATCAGCTACCATTTGACATCAAAAGGCAAATATTTAATCATTAATGTTTGTACCTTCCACCTACTAGATACACAAGGAATTCAGTTATATTTTTGGGTTATGGTGATTTAAATATAGATTTTAAATTAAATTTTAGTTATAATTTGAGTTAAAAATATAATTTAAGTTTGTATTTAGTTGTGTACATTTGAATTTATATTTAAATTGATCAAAATTTGAGTTTGTATTTAAATAGTATTTTAATAAAAACTCAAAGATGATAGAAAATTTTAATAGGGTATATGAGCGGAATTTTATTTGTCTTTTCGTTGTGAACGTATAAAAAAAATCATCTCAATCGGAATTAAAACGAAAAAATTATAACGTTTTTAAGAGTAAAAAAAATACAGTTCATTAACTTGAGTTTGAGTTTAGGAACTTAAGTTAAAAGGGAGACTTGAACTCAAATTTTAATCTCATATTTAAGTTAAAATTCAAATTAAAACTCAATTTTAAACTCAAATTTTATAAAAGAATATGAGCTTCAATAAATTTGTAACTTGAATTTACATTTTTTCTAAATTTAAGTTCAAACGAACAACCATATCTATTTGTGAAAATGAATTTGGCCTCGTATAGGTGCGGAAACTCTTTCTTTTTACAAAAACCGTGGTGTATTAGTGGGTGTAAATTAACTTTCTGAAATTAAGGTCAAATGACATATGAGTAGCTTGATTCTGTAAGATTACACACGTTATTACGCTGTTCACTATGCCAATTAAGTATAAGAATTTGGAGTAAATTTATAGTTAGTCTCTTAATTCTATTTTCTTTCTAGAATTAGTCGTTTAGTAAATTTTATCGAATAAATAATCCTCAAACCAAAAATTTGCATTATGGAAGGTAATCTATTGATTTTTGAATGAAAACCGTAGAATTGGACTTCTAAACTATTTTATCTTCTTAGAAATAGTCCTATGTTGAAAGCTATAACAAAATTTGATGGTAACCAAAAACAATTACCAAAGTTACTTTATTAATTAATGGATGAAAATGTTAAATATGATAATTATATCAAAGTTAGTCCCTAAATTAACGATGTATGAAAATCACCTCATTAAATAAATGGATTGCGGTCCTTAAATATCCATAGTATACTCTGTCTTAAATCATTTTTGAAACAATTTTTTTTATTAATTTTAAAGAAAAGTTAATTTTTTTTAGAAACCACGTTTTGTAATTTTTTTTGTTTTGTTTTATATTTTAAAAATTGCTCTAATTTTTTTTTTAAATTAAGGAGTCTTGTTTTTCATTTTTTCCGTAAATTAAAAATTTATTCTTTTCAAAATCAAGACCATAGTTGTGGTTGGGCTTAGGCTCAAGAGTAGGATCGAGATTAGGGTTGTGGCTAAAGTTAAGGGGCTCTTTACACGCATAACAAAATTTCAATACTCAAGTTTAAATATGATTAAATTTTTAAAAATATTATAAAAAAAACAAAGTTTAATATCAATAAAATAATGATTACGTAATTATATAGTACGAAATGTAAGATCATTATGATAACTATTATGTTATTTTGCCAATTTAGTAATATTCTAAAAATTTCTTTAAATTTGATTTAAGGTATAAATTCTTGTCATGAAATGTAATTATCTCTAATAGATTAACTGGCCTTGCTCGACTAGACCCACATAGTCTTTTATTTTTAGGGAAATAGTAGAAAATATGCCAATATGAAAAGCTTAAGAAAGTATATAGGCCAATTTTTAGTTATAGAAATTAATAGGCAATAACTTGTCAAGTTATGGTTCATAACCAGAAAAGTTATGGATAAACTTGTCAAGTTATGATTCATAGCCAGACAAGTTATGGACAATTATGGACAATAACTTGTCAAGTTATGGTTCATAACCAGACAAGTTATGGACGAAAACAGTAATTTGGCATATTTATTAACTTATGTAAACTATTGGCCTATTAATTTTAATTCATCTCAAGTCTTGGCATATTTCTCTCTTTCTCCCTTATTTTTATGTGATATAATACTATAAAGTTCAATTCCTAAACCTGTACGGACCATGTTGGCCAATAGTTTGTTAGGGTTGAGATTGGAACGAGGTAATAGTTGGTTAATTATAATTAGTGAGAACTATTCAATAATGATAAAATGTTTACAACAATTATTAAAACCCAATTCACCCCTCGTGTGTAGCCTAACAACCATTACTTCAAATAGCATCTTTACAATTCATCATAGAATGTTATGAACATCATTGGTTAGATGCCTAATTATATTGTTTTATGAGCTTGTCAAATCTAAATTTTTGTTACATTGTCCTGCAACAATGCACTCTATCAAAAAATTCCATAAAAAAACTCACCATCAAAATTGCTCAAAATAGAATTAATTTCCAATAGTTTAACAAAACCCTTTAAAAATGATTTCCAATAGTTTAACACCATTTTTTTTTCTCTTTATGTTTAACAAAGTCCAATTCAACATAAAGGGAAAAAAATGCCATTTACTTTTGAATAGCAGGAATTTGCACCTTTAAAAATTTATGTTCACAGACAAAGATTCCATTCAGTGTCTGCATTGACCACATACTAATTGATAGACAGGATGGGAAAGTGGATTAAACAGATAGACGAATTAACAGAATGAAAACTACAGAAGCAATATTCATACCCTATTACAACAATCAGAAATATATGTAGTATTGTATCCTTGACTTCATTTGAAGCTTCCGCTTTCTGTTCTGGTGTTTTTATATCCCCTGACACAATATCAACAATTTTCCCACCAAATTTAGGCTGCAGCAAAAGAGAAATTAAAAATTTGTCAAAAAAACCATGTTTGAATTCTGGAACTTGTATTCAGAATTTTACACACACACACGCACGCACATACAAAGAGGGAAAAAAAAGAAAAAAAAAAGGAAAGAAGAATAAGAACCTGACTTAGGCAAGCTGGCTCATAACTAATTTCCAACATGACTTTACTCTCAGTAATTGATGCCTTAGATTGGGATTGTCCAAGCTTAGTGTAAACAAGTATGAGGAAGGAAACACGCTAGAACACTGCTTTTAATATAGGAACTTAATTGATTACATTAGGTATGTTCAGCTTTTTATATACACTAGTAATACCAAGAATATAAAATCTAAACAACTGTAACTAATTCCTATAGATACGTCTACTCCTATAATCTAGGGATCTTTCTATCTAAGTCCTGATTTTTCTACACTCACCCTCAAGCTGGACTGTACAGATTGTACATGTTCAGCTTGTCTACAAACTTCTCAAACAAATATGTTGAAAGACCCTTGGTAAGGATGTCAGCCGTCTGTTCTGAAGAAGGAACATATGTCACGCAGATGGTGCCATCTTCTATTTTTTCCTTTATAAAATGTCGGTCAATATCCACATGTTTTGTCCGGTCGTGATGGACTGGATTATGTGAGATATTGATTGCTGCCTTGTTGTCACAGTAAATCTTCAACGGAGACTTCAGAGGTTCACCAATTTCTTTTAACAAATTCTTCAGCCACAAAGCCTCACAAATACCGTGAGCTGATGATCTCAACTCAGCTTCAGCGCTACTTCTAGCCACAACTGGCTGTTTTTTACTCATCCAAGTTACTAGGTTCCCCCAAACAAAAGTGTAGTAACCAGAGGTTGATCTCTTGTCCTCTATTGCCCCGGCCCAATCAGCATTGGTGTATGCTTCAACATTTCTTTCTCCAAATTTTCTGAAGAAAAGTCCTCTCCCTAGAGTGCCCTTAAGATACCGGAGTATTCTAAGGACTGCGTCGAAGTGTTCACTATTTGGAGCATGCATGAATTGGCTAACACGGCTAACTGCAAAGGCGATATCCGGCCGAGTATGAGACAGGTAGATAAGTCGACCAACAAGACGCTGGTATCTTCCTTTCTCAACCGGCTCGCTGTTACCATTATTATCCAGTTTTTTATTAAAGTCGACTGGTGTTTCCACAGGTTTGCAGCCCATCATTCCTGTGTCTCGCAGAAGATCTAACACATATTTCCGTTGTGACACTGAGATCCCTGTTTTATTCCTTGCAACTTCCATGCCGAGAAAGTACCTAAGACTTCCTATATCTTTCATTTCAAATTCTGCTGCTAATTCCTTCTTCAGTCTTTCCATTTCCATTGTATCACTCCCTGTCAAGACTATATCGTCCACATAAACTATGAGAATAGGTATTCCCTCATTATTCCGTTTAAAGAATAAATTGTGATCTGCCTGGGCTTGCTGATATCCTTGTTGAAGTGTTGCCTTTGCGAATCTCCCAAACCACGCCTTTGGTGACTGCTTAAGTCCATATAAGGACTTCTTAAGCCTGCACACTTTACCATTATTGCCTTCTCGATCAAAACCAGGAGGAAGCTCCATATAAACTTCTTCTTCTAAGTCTCCATTTAGAAAGGCGTTCTTAACATCTAATTGTTGCAAAGTCCATTCAAGGTTTACCCCAAGAGAAAGGAGAACTCGAATAGTGTTCATCTTAGCTACTGGAGCGAATGTCTCCTGATAATCCACCCCATATGTTTGTGTATAACCTTTAGCGACCAGCCTTGCCTTGAACCTTTCCACCGAGCCATCAGCCTTGTATTTAATGGTAAACACCCATCTACAGCCAACGGGCTCCTTACCCTTCGGTTTTTGTACCACTTCCCACGTACCATTACTCTCCAATGCTTCCATCTCATTCATTATAGCCTTTTTCCATATTGGTTTGTTCAACGCCTCTTGCACTGTTTGTGGAATTTCTTGATCTTCCAGGTTTGACACAAGGGCTTGAACAGAGTCAGACAAATGATTATAGGCTACAAATCTTGATATTGGATGATTGGTGCAAGACCGAATACCCCTTCTAACCGCTATAGGTAGATGGAGATCAGAAAACTTATCTTTCATACCTGATTTCGGGTCAGATTCTAGGCAGTGTGGAGCCTGCAGGTCGCAATTACCCTTTGAAACTTTTTTCCGTGCATATTTTAGATCAAACAATTGTTCTGGACGGGAAGCTTGGCTCTGTTCTAGGTTGTCTGCGGAAATCTGATTTTGTGGAGTATCTATCCGATAGTTTGGATCAGAGGTTTGTGAAAGATTTTGAATCAAATTTGGATGTTTTTCTAAGGTTGAGATTTGCGGAGATGGATTTTGGATTTGAGGGTAATTCTCTCAAGATATCTCTAGAGAAATTGAGTTCGAATCAGGCACAAATTTTTGAGATCCAGCTGGCTGATTTTGTGGTTTGGCTGGCTGATTTTGTAGTCCAGCTGGCTGATTTTGTGGGCTTTGAAAATTTTGTGCTGGCGGATTTTGTGGACCAGCTGGCGGATTTTCTGGGCTTTGAAAATTTTGTATGGCTGGAGACGAATTTTGTGGGGGGGGTTTAAAGTCTCTGAGGTTGGCAAAGAGGATATCTCGAGAGGCTTGTTTGAATGGGGTGGAATATGCCAAAAATATTCCCATAAATCCGGATTTTTTGAATTGTCCTCAGAAAAGTTTTCTTCACAGTTGTGCTCCCCCTGAAGAGAATTTTTCTGGAAAAAAAATTGGTCTTCAAATAACGTGACATCTTTGGACACAAAATATTTTCTCCTCTCTATCGAGTAACACTTGTATCCTTTCTGAGTGGTGGAATATCCAACAAGGACGCATTTGTGAGATCGAGGATCAAATTTGCTCCTATGGGGATCTAGATTATGAACAAACGCTAGGCATCCAAAGACACGAAATTCCAGAGGAGTAGAGGGTCGTGTGTCAGGATAAAATTGCTGGAAACAGTCAATAGGAGTTTGATCCAATCAGCCTAATCTGAGCTGTAGCAATGTCTGTTTCACTTTACCTTCATACATAATGTTATATGTACAGTTGGAATTTCTAATAGGACTTCTGTTTTTAGTGTTATACGTACAGTTGGAATTTCTAATAGGACTTCTGTTTTCATTTCATGATCATTAACCAAATTGTTTTGGCTAGTCGGTTTTACTAAGACACCAACCCAATCCCAGATTAGCATCACCTAAAATTTGAGACCAAATAATTAGTAATAGCCAAGTGGATCTAGAAAACATAATAATGTAAAGCATGAGTTGGAAGTTGTCATTGTTTGGAATGAGCTCTAATAGACCTTTAACCTGACCATTTTGCTTCACTTGTATCCCTCAGGAAGAAACACAAGACAGAGAGAGATATGGAACCAACAAATGGCATACATGCAATCAATATACTTGACGTGGATGCAACCAAGAGAGCAATTGTAGCTAGATTAATGTATTGAGTGAAACTAGTTAATAAACCTAAGTATCGAAATTACGTAGCTTGATAGAACGAAACCAAAACCCCAAACCGCTTTATTATCATCAAAGTTCCCTTCGATCATTTACTCCCAAGTACATTTTTAATTGCTTGCTAGTTTACTTTTCTTGTTTTAATTAGTTTATTCTCTCAAATTTGACTGCCTAGATAAATTTGTAATTAGTTGTGGTAGTTAGTTTTATTTTCAAAAGATCAATCCCTGTGAAAGGATACTTGATTCACATCACTTTATTATTCGTTCTTGTTCGAACTGTGCACTTGTGGAATTTTACCCGACTAGTTTCTGAAGCTTTACCACCATTGAAGCTCTAAGATAGCTGGTTTTCTTCTCCCATTCACAGTCAAGGTGGTCAAGTAAATGATTCTTCAAGGATTTCTTTGGGTTTTGGGAAGAAAATTTGAATTTTGAGCCCTAGTGTGGAAATTGGCCGAATTTGTTGATTTTGTACTGTGAATCATTTGAGGAAGCCGAAATTAAGTTGAAACTGTGTGAAAAACTGGTTTATTGGTGGATATTTGTGGTGAAATAGACTTATGCTCATAACACTTGACTGAGTTAAAAAGAGGAAATTGGGTTTTCGTTGTTTTCTTGGATGATAGAGGTTTTGGTTCATCTTACTTGTGAAATTTGTGGAATTCTTGGATTTGGGTGATTTTCTTAAGTGAGGAATTGTGGTTTGTGTTGGTTCAGATAGTTGAGTTTTTGTGGTTCGGTTTGTGCTTGAATTGCTTGATTGTTGGTTTAGTTGGCTTGCTTCTCGGGTTGTTTAGAGGCGGGCTTGGATTGTTGAATTGATTTGGTTGGTTGGCTCATTTTTCGGGTTATTCGTTTGGTGATTGCTTGGTTGTGCTTGATTTGAGGGGCTAGTTGTTCCATTGGTTGTCTTTGTGCATCCTTGGTTATCGATTTGTGTTGTAGTGTGCATCCTTGGGGTTTGATTTGTAAAATGCCGAAACGAAATACCGTAGCACAAAAGAGCAAGAAGTGAGGTAAGGCAACGGATGAAACCTCGACAGCTGAATATAACGAGATAAGGTTTGTGAGTAAAGATGCCCAAAAGCTTTATGAGGAACATACGAAGAAAAGACCAGGGATTCAGGAACGAGGGTTCAATATTCACGAAAAAGATTTTCCCAAATTTGTCCGTATCATTCAAGATAGAGGATGGGAAACTTACACCACCACTCCAAGAGAGGATTCTGTCAGGGATAATTTTATGCAAATGCCGCCTACACTAATATTAATGTCACGATGATCCGGGGAAAGCAAGTAAAGTATGACCATGTTAACAATCAACACCTATTTGTGAATTCCGGTTCTACAGGTGGATGATTTGTCCGCTTACATTAACCATGCGGACATGAGTGAAGTGTTGCGGTCCATTTGTTACACGGTGCGCCAGTGGACACTGGCGAATGGCGTGGTGTCATTTTTTGACTCGAGGTACCTAGAGAAGAACATGAAAGTATGGCATCTTTCTTCCATACAAGATTGCATCCACACTCTCACACTTCGGAAGTGTCTAGAGAGCAAGCTCTTGCTCTCTATGCTATAAAAAAAAGGGTTAACAATGAATGTCGGTGGAAACATTAATACTGTCATTCGCTATGTCATTCGAAACAAACATGTGGGTTGGCGTTCCCGTCCTTGATCACGGAGTTAATTGAGATGGCGGGTGTCGAGTTTAAAGACAACAATAATTGCAAGCCCGTTTTCCCTCTTGACTTTAACGGCATCAACCGAATTTAGAGCAATCAAGCAGAGGAGGGTGGTGTAGGAGAGGCTGGAAGCTCCCGACAAGCTCCAAAGAGGAATTCAAGGCCAAAGTTACCACTTTAGACTTGTACGACGCATTTGAACAGTACGACCAAGACATTCAGGAGTTGAGGACCCGAGCAGGTTATGAGGAACAATAGCGCATTGAAAAAAAAATGATAGCTAGCCTGCGCACGGTGCTCCTCGAATCGGATCACATGCACCATGGCGCCCATACTCTAGCACCCCAATGCTCTCCCTCAGCGACGTGGCCTTCATAAACTCGCACCTGATGCCTTTGGCCTTGCTTGTTTGGCGCCGCAGCGCTCAAAATTTCTCAAATTCGACCGTTTAAGGCTCCAATTATCTCCAAGATGTCATCTCTTACAAAACACACGTAAATCCTATACTAGAAACTCAAAAACCAACAACAAGCTAAGATTAAACAAAAAATTTGTGAGTATAAAATCCACTCATCATCTTACTTTCACAGAGTGGTCGTTGTAGAATATATCTTATACTCAAATATTGCCTGTTTCACGATGAGGAGGATATTAAGCACAATCTTGTTTTCAATCCTCTTCAAAAACCAACAAAAATTTAAAATTAAACATCAAATTCGTAAGTATAAAACTCATTCATCATCATTTTTTAACAGAGTGGCCACTGTAGAATATCTCTTACTCAGATATTGCATGTTTCACGATGAAGAGGATATTAAGCACAATCTTGTTTTCAATCCTCTTGTTATTTGGTCAGAGATGGGAGATGATTTCAGAAATTGGGTTGAACGTACGGTAGGTAATTTATTTTTATTTTTTTAATTTTTGTTAGTACAAGTTAAGAATTTTGTCATGCAATTTGATCGTATATATCTAAAATTGTAGGATATATATCTTTCTCAAGGACGGAGCCAAACTTTGAAATTAGTGAGGGCATAAATAAAGACAAAATTTTTAAACTAATATAATAGGAAAATCAAGTAAAACTTTATAACATTTTTTTCGTAATAAAACTTTATTGAGTAAGCAACTTATTCCTCTCTACTTTATTTTGTATTATCATCATTTTTTCTATAGGAATTGATGACTCTAAAATTTTCTTTTGAGAGACTTCAAAATAACTGTTCAACATAATTTTCTTTTTATTGAGAGAGGGTTATATATATATATATATTATATAGAAGAAAGGAGAGAGTTAAAGGAGAGAGGGGGAGACTAGAAATTGGAAAGCGATGAAAGAAATGTCACACAAGTTAAGGAATGGATTTTTTGTAGAGTTCATTCCTTTAAGAAATATTGGTGCTCCCTCTTTTTAAAAACACTGGTATCCCTACTTATCAGCTGTTGGATGTGTTAAATTTTTTCAATCTGATTTGACTTTTGATCAAATTTAATACAGAAATAACGACTGATAAAAAGAGAACACTAGAAAAATTCCTATCAAAGAATAAAGAAAAGAAGAGAATAATAAAAATAAAATGGAACTTGAAAAGACGTTAAATCATGAAAGTAGCTAAGAAAAAAGAAGGAATGCAAATGCAGTTTTACATATAAGCTTTATAAAAATAATATATATTTTTTAAATAGTTATATTTACACCGCAAAAATTTATTAATGCCCTACCAATTAATAATTTTCCAATAAAAATTTGAAAAATATATCCTTTTATAAATGTAATTTTCATAATACCTAATTTAACCCTCTCATATCCCCACTTAATTCTAATCTTAATTTGATTTATACAATTATATAATATCATTCAATAAATTGATGTTATATTTCCTTTTGAAAAGTCTTGCAATTCAATTTACCTTTTCATCAAAAAAAAAAAAATTCCATTTACCTTTATTTATTTATTGATTTCGTCTCACCTACTCCTTCTATGAAAACCACAACTTTCATCTACAAAAACGTTTGTCACCAAGCGTATGTACGATCTTAACCCAAATAGCAAGAAATCCATATATAAATTGTACAGATTATGAATCGATATCTTTTTAGCATTTATTGGCTCTTCAAGAAAGATGTTTTTTTTTTTATTATTATTATTTCAATCAGAACCTCCATTGAAATTGTCAAAGAATTTGATGGAGAAAATTTAAGGGCTTATGAAGATCAAATTACCTTTAACCAGAAATGTAGGGGTGTGTTTTTTTTTTTTAAATTACTTTCTAACTATTGTTAATGTAGGTGTATACTCTTTTATTTCTCTAAAAAATACATTTTCCATTTATAGTTATGTCGGGATATATTAATGGGTTTTAATGTAATTTTAATACAAATTAAATTTTTATTAAACATAAATTATGATTTTGTGGGGGTATTAATGAATTTTTAGGGTGCAAATATAATTATTCATATTTTTTTTACAATTTAAAAAGGAAGTAATTACATAAAATGTCTAATTTTGAAGCTATATTTACAAAAATATAGATTATTATTCCGCTTTTGCCCTTATTAAGTTTTTTAAGCATGTTCTTTATATGGTTAATTGTTATCTTTTTTTAGTCTGATTTTTGCTGATTATGCTTTGCATTTCTTTCCTTTTTTACTTTAATTGATTTTTTAACCAATCATTATGATTTTATGCTGATTTGTTTTTTTATTTTCATGGTCATTGTTTTCGCTCTTCTTCATTTTTTTTTTTAACTCTTTCTCCACGTTTTTTCATTGTTAGCTTTCGTTGTTTGTGAAACGTTTGTCGTTGGGAGAGCAGTCAGATTGATGTTCATCATTTTTAGTTGCTCCGGTCTTTGATTTGCTTCCCCTTTTTGGATTTTTTTCTTGCTCAGCGACTTGGGTGTGCGCATGTTGGTGTTATGTTTTGGTTTTCTCAGCCTTTTTTTTTCCTTGTTGCTCATTCTCAGAATGTGTTTTGTTTTTTGTTTCTCAGTGTTTTGTTCTAATGAAAAGAGTTTTTTTTTTTTTTTTTTTTTTTTTTTTTTTTTTTTTTTTTTTCCTTTCTATCATATACTCTGTTTCATAATAGATTGTTATATATTTTTTTCATAATGATTTCATTTTGTAAATAATGAAATTATTTATTTTTTATATCTTATGTATTCATGTGTTTCATGTAATTTAATATTTGATGTTCTTTTTCATAATGATAATTGTTTTTAATTTTTTTTTCCTTTCTATCATATATTATGTTTCATGGACTACAATATATTTTTTCATAATGATTTCATTTTGTATTCCTGTGTTTTATATGTAATTTAATATTCGATTTTCATTTTTATAATGATGACTGCTTTTAAGTTTTTTTTTGTTCTTTTCTATTATATATTTTGTTTCATAATGAATTATTATATATTCTTTTTCATAATGATTTCATCATGTAAATAATGAAATTATGTATTCTTTGTATTATTCTTTCTATTCTTTTTGAAAAAATAAAGCAGCTTTTAAAAGTTTCGGGACTTTCCTTTTTTTTTTTTTCCATTAAAGAAACTTCCTTTTGTTACACACCAGGTCACCAGACGATGCAGTACAACCTTTCTCAAAATATTAACACTTTAAAATATTTTCAACAAATTGATTTTAACAAAAATGATATCAAATTTAGTGTCGAAATTTTTTTTCCATTGCTTTATAGAACAATTTTATGCAATTACAAGAGTATGGAAATATTGTGTGTCTACGCGCATTGAGCCATAACTATTAAAACAATATTAATTGAGAAAATTGTCACAAAATCAATGAGTAATTGGAAGATTTTAACCCATGTGGACTAGTCTGTTGAATCTTCAAGCTTTAAGCTCTAAACGCCATATATTACATTTTTCGATTATGAGAGCTTGATCCATCTCCAATTCTATTTCTCAGTAAATCTTGAGTTGATCATGGTCCTTTGATTTTGCTTAAACAAAAGCTCAAAATTTAATGTTAGTTAGCCAATCAATAGTTTGTATCATCAACATTGTTATTAAATTGCAATCTTTATGCTCCCATTAATAGGGGTAATAGTGTCACTAGACATATGATTTTAGATTTTATTAAAAAATAAAATAGTAGAAATCTTCTAAAGTAGGCACTAATATTTAGACATTTGTATCATTAGCGTATTTACATTCTTTATGTCCTTTTTTATTGGCCCATGTTGAGTACTTTATTATAAAAATAAATATTACAAACATTACACATTTAGAAGAGTGAAATTGAAATATATCAATTATTTTAAATATTTTAAAAATAGCATAATTACATAGTACTTATTGTAATGATTTTTATGCTATATTACAAAATTACATAGTAATGATTATAATGATATAAACTTTTACTATGTATAAAATATTTATAAATTTTTTGCTATACTCCAACATGATTAGTAAGATTTTCGAATAGCGAAAGTTATAAATTATATGATACTAATATTGTTAGTCCAATTTCTAACAACTTAAGTTTTAAGCCTGATCGGTAAAATAGGGATAATCTGCTGACATTTGAAACGACAATATTTTGAATGTTAACAGCTAGCGTTCTTTACCTCGAGCTTAAGCCAACTTTATAACGCTTTTATCCTTTCAAAAAAAAAAAAAAAAAAAAAAAAAAAAAAAAAAAAAAAAACTTTATAACGCTTTTATAAAAAATTAAACAAATGCCTACATCTTTTACAGAGCGTCATAGTTACATCTAATTTCTCCATATTCTCCGTCTCCTTGAAGAAAATGTAACGAATCTGCTTTAAATTTTTTAGCCTAAACGAGATCAGTATAATTAACTTCTAAATCGGATAATTGCTTGGTAATAGGAAACTCTAATCTAAATCTCTGAGAAAACATGGTCTCTTTGCTCCCGGGTAAAAGGGGTTCTATACTTACGATGCAAGTAATTGACTCCATGATTTTACCAAAATTACTAGAGCTGGTAAAAGATCTTGTTTGACCCAAAAGCTGTGTGATATTTTCAAGAATATTGTTGAACGTTTGAGATGCATATTGTCTGAAACTAATTTACTGTTCATACGAATTTACCAATGAAGATTGCATAATAATTGTGGGATTTAGTTCATAATTTAACCATAATTGAGAGGGAGAGAAAGAGCCAGAAGGGTTTCCTTAACTTGGGGCAAATGCACCAAAAAGTGGACTATATATTACTAGTTCCAGAAAGTGAAGAATATCGTTCCTCCCAACAAAAAAAAAAAAAAAAAAAAAAAAAAAAAAAAAAGTGAAGAATTTTAGAACATATTGTTTGACTCAAAACTTGAGATGGGTTTTGTCCAACATTGTCAAACACTTCAGATATATTATGTCTAAGAGTTGTCTATGACTCTATATGCAATGAAATATTAACATTAACATATATAAACAATATTATCTCGTGTTTTGCACTTTAAATTATTTTTTAATTAATTTCCAAAAATCGAGAGAGAGAGAGAGAGAGAGAGATTAGAGCCCATTTGGAGATGTTTATATGCTTTTCTAAAGATCAGAGGCAATAATATTCTTTTCGCGTTAGTTTTATAGAATAAACAATAAACAAACTAAACACTAGTACCTGGAAAGTGGAAACTTGATTATTGTTACTATTAATAAACCGTACTGCAAATGAATTTTGCCGCTCATTTAGCAAACAGACCATTTCTTTTTTTCGTTCACCAAGGAATCAAGATGGCTTTTCATTAAGAAATACTTGCCACTCACAAAAATGGGTGTAAATATATATATATATATATATATATATATATAGACACACACACACACATGGTTATGGAATTAGGAAGCAGTAACAGCTTGGCCAGCTGTACGTAGTTTGGCAGACAGATATATTTAAGTGCTGGTTAAGAAC
>NW_010357095.1:337768-352729 GCF_000414095.1 Morus notabilis | reverse complement strand
ATATATATATATATATATATATCTGTGTGTGTCTAATTGTGTAAAGTTGAGTTTAATCTATTTGACTTAAAGAGAGAGTTTGGTATCCATGCAACAACTAAAGATATGAGTTTTTTAAATATTATATATTATGTATGTATATATATAGTACGTATGTATGTATAAATAAAGATATATGCGTTTTGTACTAATATTTTATTTTTGTAAGATCTTCAGTTGAACACCTCGCAATTCCTTAATTAATATTTAAAAATTACGCATTATGAGTGATATTAATTTGTTTATGGCATGCCGAAACTAAAGCATACGTCCACATGGTTAAGAAAATCAAAAGCTAATAATTAGTTCAGATTAATTAATTATATAGTCTTAGCGTTTCAAGGAAATGAACCGACATCGAGTGTTATAATGATTATTTTCCCTAAGAAAATATTATATGATTCATATGAAACAGATAATTGTAGGTTGATATTAATTTAATTAACTAGTTAGATACTTCTTTATTCTAAAAAATCACCTATCACTTCTTATGTGCGTGCAAACTTTTGCTTCATTGGATCAGAAATTTGGAAGACGTGCACCATTGAAGAGCCTTGCATAGTATATTTTTCTATTAGAGATATATAGTAACTATATTATATTTTATAAATATTTACAACCAAACAAGTAAAAATTATTGTTGAAGAGTAGTTAATTTGAAGTTTTATTGCTTGTTACTCTATCTATCCGGGAAGAGAATATGTACTCAAGGTAGGAGTGGAAAGACACAGCTTTTCTCTCATTCGACTGTCTCTTTCAAAAACAAAGGGCATAATACAGCTTTTCAATATAATAATCAAAGAAGAATCTTTTTTTTTTTAGCTTATATGTTTTTATTTTTTGGTAGTAACACGCTATTTATATTTATTTATTTACAATTACCTTCTTTCTAGGTTGTTTTTTTTAATATTGTATTTTCTTTTTGTCCCGTTTGTTCTTGTGATTGGATTCTGAACTTTTTTATTTTTATTTATGTTGTTTTTAAATTTTGTAATAAACCAGAGTAATATCTTGATTCAGTTGTTTAATGGATGCCAATCTAATTAATTAAGATGTGCTAAGTTTCCTTAATCATATAGTACAAATATATCTTTTTTCTTTTTCTTTTCTTTATAAATTTGGGTAATCTTAACAAATACTTCTTGAAAGTGCTTGGGTCAGGAATTTTACCATTTACTCTTAATTTATAATATTTTTAGTCAAATAATTACAATAACAAAAAAATATCAAGAGTAAAAGATAAATATCTAAACTCATGTATTCTCAAGGATAAATTCTCTATTTTTTCTATAAATTTCTTTTCTCCATCCGCTCAATCCACGCACCATACTAAGTTATCATTATATATTTCTTTTTCCGTCGAAAATAAGCAAAAATATTATTTTCAAAAAGAATTACAATTTTCCTTACCTCGCATGGCATGAAACTATTGGCCCATGTTTATATTTTTATTATTATTAGAAGATTTCCCTCATTTTAGTATTTCTATATTTTTTAAGGGAAAATTACATTCTAAAATTAACAAATTACATACTTAATAATAGTCACAAATAACCACCAACTAGTAAAACATTTGATCTTGAACATTGACTGGATCCACCAGTGAAGACGGATAAAGCACATGGACAAACATAAGTGTCGAGACCCAATAAGAAAAGACCGCTTGGTACAAATAAAATCGAGTGCAACCAAAACTCGTTACAAAAAACAACTACAGTCAATGAATAAAACCAATCGATCAAGACTAAACCCCAAATATTGGAGACACAAGAGACGCGCAGTAATTGTATATTTTTAATTTCTTAAATTCAGCAATAACTCATGCATGCATATGTATAATCTTATGGCATGTTTACTTACGCTTAATCGGAATGAGCATGAATCAGAGTGTGCAGGATTCGGAGTGGGTAGGATTCGGAGTGAGGAATCGGAGTCAGAATAAGTTGTTTACTTAGTGATAAGATTCGGAATCGGAGTCATTCCAAATCTCATTCATACATTTACTTACACCCAGAATAAGAATAAAAAAGTGTAAAAGTACTAATATACCCTTTAAATCAATTTGATATTTTCAATTTAAACAATATATTGTGTACTTATTATATTAAAATTAATCATAATTAAAATATTTAGTGTAATAATGGGGTACTAAAATAATAAATATAAATTGTACAACTATTTAAAATATAAAAATAAATTTTAAAAAAAATTAAATAAAATAAATAAAAATAAAAAATAGTGTTAAAAAAATAAAATATATTATTAATTTATTAAAAAATAAAATATATATTTATTATATTAAAGTTAACAATAATTATGCTAATATTATAATATTAGGCAAATAAAATAATAAATATATGTTGCATTTATTATTTTTTGAATTTTATTTTGAATTGTGTATTTATAAGTAAAATAAGGCTATGATAGTAAATTAATATTAATATTAGGAATGAGAGTCTCAATTCTAAGAGGAGCATGGGAGGGCCAATCTCATTCCTCAATCCTAAATAAACATAAAATTAAGTCACATTTTCCACTCTCATTCTTCAATCTTGGTAAGTAAACATGCCATTATTGTTTTATTTCCTTTAACTAGATATATATATATATATATATTTTGTAAATATATTTATTTCTCTCTTTATAACAGCTTTAAAAGCAACGTATAAGCTGTTTGTCACACTGCCATGATTTGGACTCTTAACAGTACTACAAGAAGCTGTGCTCCAAGTGATAATAATATAAAAATTAACCAAAATAAACAAATGCGTTTGTCCTCACTATTAATTAATTAATTAAAGAAAAAAAGGAATATAATATTAACTTTTGTCTAATAGCTAGTGGATCAGGGTCAAATTCATAATCTTTATTCTTAGTCACCCATTACATAAGTTTAATTTCCCCATATATTATAAACTTTGTCTACTTCAAAAAATAATATTGTCACATTCAGTGTAATATAATTAATGTTGAACGCGTTTTACTACTTACTACATACTTTCCTAGGAAAGTGCTCTATTTTGAGGAATAAACGAGAGACTTTACGTTTCAACAAGGTTTGACTGACCTTGGAATGACTTTTTAATATTTCTTTTTTTTTTTTTATAAAAGTAAATTTCATTATCAAAAGAAACGAAATTTCCGAGAGAGGGGGAAGTTAATATTTCTGAGAGAGGGCAAAATTAAGCAAAAATCCCATTACTTTTTGTTGTTCAGCACCCACGTAGAAGCACACCTGACGGGGACGCTGATTAGGACTATTAATATATAATTTTCTTACATTATTTAATTCCCTTATTAAAAAAAAGGTTTGTAATATTAGTTGAAATTTTACCTTCAATTATAAGTTATTGTCAGATGAGCTTTATATATGTATCGAGAAAAAAAATACAACTTTCTATAATAGGTCTCTTTTAATTCTGAATGTATTTAAACGTTGTATCTGATTAAAATCTCATAAAACTGAAAAAAAAAAAAAACATGCAGAAATGGTAATACAGATAGAAATCAGATGGTTCCAGCAAGAAAAATTGTAGTATTCTCAATACATTATCATTATGTATATTTTTATATGGCATGGACATATATATGTTTTTTGTATGTGAAGGATTAACAAGTGTGTTTAAGAAAGAACAGGCATACTTTTATTCAGCAAAAAAAAAAAAAAAGAACAGGCATTATATATTTATTCTACAGCTGGCCGTAAAAAAATTAGAAGAAAATTCCCTAAAGAAGAAGGAAAAAAAAAAAAAGAAATGTAAATGTATTCTTTTGGTTTCAGAAAAATAAAAGAGAAAAAACCATATATTCCAAAACATAAAAAGGTATTACAAATACTAATCCACACAAAACTTTTAATAATAGGAAACATGACATCGATAGACAACTATTTCTCGTAGCGAATTCGAATTAAACGCTTATGAAGATATATTGTACATCCAGTTCTACAAACAGAAGAGACTCAAAAAGACAAGCTAAAAATTATTTACACACATGACTCTTCAACAAAACCTCTACAGTTAAGGGAGACAAGCTTGATATTAAAACCACAAAAAAAAAAAAAACAAATCTAATAGATGAAAAGGCGAACTAAACACTAGTCAAACTAAAAAAAAAAAGACCAAATTAATCTAGGTAAAACCATTGTTATTGCAAACGGAAAATAAGAAAATCCACAAATAAGAACTTCAAAACAAGAAGAAGTTTGAGCCCTTCAACACGGGTGGAAGAAAACAAAAGAAAATACGATCACTTGGCATGCACACACCGCGTCCATCACTAGCTTGATATTGATTCCAATAATTAGAATAAATACAATTTTAATTGTATGCTTTTATCAGGGTAAGATTTTAGTAACTATATTGATAAAATTTTCTTCTTTAGTAAACACTAAAAAACTTGAAAGATCTATATTCTCATATTTTAGTACATTAAATGCTAAATAGACTAATGAAATTTCTTTATTATCATTTTTATTTCCATGTTTAGATTTTTTTTTTCATTACTATTTGATAAACACACCCAAAAACGTAATGATCGTTGGATATGATAAATGTCATCATCTTTCTTTACAATGGCACTCCAAAAGTAAAATAAGAAAACATTTAGGGGTTGTTCTTTGGCAACAAAACTCAGAAAAATTTTGAACTCGAGTTATAATTTTATTCAAGTTCATGTTTTTTTTGTAAAATTTGAGTTTGAACTCGAGTTTAAACTCGAGTTTGGGGCTAAACTCGAGTTCAAGTTTTTCCTTCAACTCGAGTTCATAAACTCGAACTCAAGTTAATGAACAGTATTTTTTCTATTCTTAAAAATGTCATAACTTTTTCGTTTTAATTCTGATTGAGATGATTTTTTTTCTATGCATTCACAATGAAAAGATGAATAAAATTCCACCCATATACCATATTTCATTACCATTGAGTTTTTATTAAAATACTATCTAAATACAAATTTAAGTTTTAACCTACCCAAACACAAACTGAAAAAGATTCTCAATTCAAATCATAACTCAAATGTATACATCCAAACACAAACTCAAGTTACAACTTCAACTCAAGTTATAACTCAAACTCAACTCAAGATCATCACTCAAGTCACCCTAACTCAAAAATGTAAAAGAACAACCCCTTAGTTGTTAATATCACACAATAATAAAATGCCAATCTCATGGTATAAAACTCACCAATACCTAAATTGATACAATAATTGAGATTAGAGTCAAGTGTCAGCCCATATTTTCTTTTACTAATAAAATGAAAATGTAGATCTCCAATCTAATTCTCATGGTGCGTTTGATAGATGGACCAAGAATTATGATTCTTGATTTTAGTTTAGAATCAGTGATTATTTACAGTAATTTTAAATCATGATTATGAATTAGTGTTTAATTTGGATAATTCTGAATCATGATTTAAAATCTGATGTAATGTTTTAAATTTGCTCAAATCATCTCTTGATTCAAGGTAATTCAAATCCCTGATTTTGAATCATAATTTTAGAATCATAATTTAAACTCAAAATCATAAATTTTAATTTTAATTTTAAAATTATGATTAAAATTTTTTTAATTTAAATTCTCGTACCAAACAAACTCTTAGTTCTTAGCTAGTTTCCATCCCTCAGTGTGTGGAAGGTTGGCGGCGTTAACGGTCCCACTCACCACAGGCCTAAGCTAGCCTAGCTAATTGATCGTCAAATCCAAAACTCATTTCAAAATCATTACCATTGGCTAAAATCTAACCATAGTAAATCATAATTTAACCACGGTTAAATATTTTCTCTCTTATATACCCTATTTTAATTAGGGGTGGTAATTCGTGTCACGTATTATGTTCGTGTCGTATTTTGATCTTTTTTTTTTAAATTTACAGTCAACCCGAACACGACCCGTTACACGAAATTTTTTAAAAACCGTAACACGAACACGACACGACCACTTTACGAGTTGACACGACACAACCTGAAAATAGCCCGTGACACAAAATTGACTCATGAATCTGAAATTGACACGTAAATTGTATACTTTTATTTACTTTTTTACATATTAAAAATAACTTAAAATTCATAACCCACTAAATTACAATAACATCCATTGAAATTAAGCAAATAATAGTATAAGATTTTGAGTATAACTATCATGATATCACAAGTTCATAATAAAATTTAAAATATAAAATGAAAAATATATGTATTTTTTAGTTTTTTACGAGTTTCGTGTCGTGTTCGGATTAGGCGGGTCTACTCCGAAATTTACCCGTATTTTTCGTGTTAATTTCAGGTCGACCTAATTCTGACCCGAACCTCTTTTTTCTCAATCCTAACTCACAAAATTCGTGTCGTTTTTTAATCGTATCGTCATATCATGACCCATATTACCGGCTCTAATTTTAACCAAACCCACCACCACATTCGTCTATATAATCACTCCATACTCTCCACAACTTCTCCCCCAAACCTTTTCCAATTCTCTCAGCCCCAAAAAAATTTCCTGAGAAAGTTACAACCTTTCTTTCTTTCTCTTTCTCTCTCTCTCTTCAAAAAGTAAAAAAAAAAAAATGTCGTGGGAATCTTGTTTCCTGTTCATTCCTCAAACTGGGTTCTCATCATCACTCATCATGAACTCCAAAACTTTCATCCTTTTTCTCATCTTGGTCTCTGTGATCTCTTTCTTTCTCTCTCCGGGTGGACTCGCCTGGGCTCTCTCCATATCCCGAGTAGCTCATCACAAAGCCGCCATTCCCGGACCTTCCGGTCTTCCTTTCCTCGGCTTACTCTTCACCTTCACCGGCTCCAGTTTACCACACAGACTTCTCTCTCACTACTCCAAAACCTTCGGAGCAAAGCCTTTAATGGCATTCTCCGTCGGGCTCACCCGTTTCGTCGTCTCGAGCCAACCCGAGACGGCGAAAGAGCTTCTGAACAGCTCGGACTTCGCCGATCGGCCGGTGAAGGAATCGGCCTACGAGCTTCTCTTCCACCGAGCCATGGGGTTCGCTCCGTACGGAGACTACTGGAGGAGCCTGCGGAGAATCTCGGCGACTCACCTGTTCAGCCCGCGGCGCCTCGCCGGCTTTGGGGTTTTTCGGCGGGAAATAGGCCTGAAAATGGTTGAGGAAATTAGGGTTTTGATGGGGAGATCAGGTGAAGGGGTTGAGGTTAGGAAAGTGTTGCATTTTGGGTCGCTAAACAATGTGATGATGAGTGTGTTTGGGAAGAGTTATGAGTTTGGGAGTGAGGGCTTTTGTGAGCTTGACAAGTTGGTGAGAGAAGGGTATGATTTGCTTGGGGTTTTCAATTGGAGTGACCATTTTCCTTTTTTGGGTTTGTTGGATTTGCAAGGTGTGAGAAAAAGGTGTAAGAAACTGGTGTTGAGAGTTAATGATTTTGTTGGGAAAATCATTGAAGAGCATAGGATTAAAAGGGACGTTGATGAGAATATTATTAGTGGAAAAGAAAAGGGCAATAATAATATTTGTGAGAGTGGAGATTTTGTTGACGTGTTGCTTGATTTGGAGAAGGAAAACAAGCTCAGTAACTCTGATATGATTGCTGTTTTATGGGTAATAATTTGCCCTCTTCTTATCTTCCTAAATATTATAAAATCATGTGATTCTTATAATAAGTAGAAAATTTTTTCTTTATTTTTTTATTTTCATTTTTTGCTTGGTTTTGATCTTAAGTTTTCATTTTCATTGCATTTATGTGTTCTCCACCTTAGACCTTGTATAAATTTTTAATTTATCTAGTACATACAGATGTATTTGTATTGATATATGTGTGTATCAAGTATTTTGATCTTTTTTTATTATTATTATTTATACAGATGTCTAACTATTCTGTTTGTGGTATTTTTTTACCTTGGTGACCAGGGAATATTTTGTGTAAGCCTGTTTATTTCACCATCGAGTATTTTTCTTTTTTTACTTGGAGACTAAGGAATAATCACATATACATACGTATATAGTACAACACATATGCTACGTCCATTTTCTTCTAATACTCACTTCTCTTATTCCCCATGCAATCTTCCTTTATACCTTTTTTTTTCTTTTTTAAGATGAATTATCCTTCATACTTCTTTCACTCCTCTTTCTTCCCTAAATTTGAAAAAACCAAAAAAAAGAAAAAAACATTTTTCCCTTTCTTTACGTTTACACTAATTAATGAGAATTTCTATTCGCTTTTTTTGTTTTGTTTTGTTTTGTTTTGTTTTTTTGTTTTTTTTGCGCTACTAACAACTAAAATTGTTGATGATCAGGAGATGATATTCAGAGGGACAGACACAGTGGCAATCCTCCTAGAGTGGATCCTGGCAAGAATGATCCTCCATCCAGATATCCAATCCAAGGTCCAATCTGAAATCGATGCCGTCGTCGGAACCCACCGATCCGTCTCCAATTCCGACCTCCCAAACCTCCCTTACCTCCAAGCCGTAGTCAAGGAAACCCTAAGGCTCCACCCGCCGGGTCCACTCCTCTCCTGGGCCCGGCTCGCCATCCACGACACCCGAATGGGCGAACACTTCATCCCCGCCGGCACGACGGCGATCGTGAACATGTGGTCGATAACCCACGACGACCGGGTCTGGCCCGAACCGGATAAATTCAACCCTGAACGGTTCATGGAAGAAGATGTCGTCATTATGGGGTGTGATCTTAGGTTGGCTCCTTTTGGGTCAGGAAGAAGGGTTTGTCCAGGCAAGGCCATGGGCGTAGCCACGGTTGAACTGTGGCTCGCTCAGCTACTCCAAACCTTCAAGTGGGTCCCTCTTGATGATCATAATCATGGTGTGGACTTGTCTGAGACATTGAAACTTTCCTTGGAAATGAAGCAATCTTTGGTCTGCAAGGCTCTTCCTAGGGTTTCCTGATCATGAATATTAAATCTCTGTTTCCTGGTTTTTTTGTTTTTTTGTTTTTTGTTTTTTTTCTGTTTTTTCCTTTTGGGGTTTGTTATAGCAGTTTATTAAGTGTTAACTTGGATATAATCAGGAGATATGTTTGGGATTTCAAATCCTACATAGAAAAGGGTTTTATGGGTGTTATTTATAACTAGGAAAATTACTTTTGGGTCTTCTGGGTGCTACTTTGCAGCATATTAAGCAATATATTTTGTTTGTTCTTGTGGAAATTATGTAATATCACCATCTTTGTCGTTCAATTATAGACTATGTATGCTATAGGTTTTTATCTTAATATTGTATTTTCCCCTTTATAATTTGGCATTTAATTTCTTTTGTGAGTAGTATTACATTGGAGAAAACAATGGAATCTTTTCAAACACTGAAAAAATTAAATATTTCTTCTTTCGGTTCTAATTATGTACAGCATCTTAGTCAAAGTCACGCTTATGTCGGCAGGAAAAAGAAGGAAATTAAAAAGAAAAAGAAACGACATTTGACAAGATTAGATATTAGAAAAAGAAATTAAAATGTGTGCTGTACCATTGCTTTTGGGAAATATGCTGTATCCAAATTAATAAAAAGGATACTTGATATGGATCAAACCATGAAAAAAATTATATTTAAATCCTCAATGTTGAATAAGTAAGAAAACGACTAAATATCGCTTAATTGTAGTGATTAATTGATAAAAATCACTATGAACTCGTTCATTTCACTCGAACATCGTTCGAGTTAAGAATTTGTATTAAAAAATGAATTCATGTGAGATAAAACACTATAAAAGAAAAAGTTGAATTTGAATAAAAACTTGAGTAATGATTCAAACTAACAAAACGACCGAGGCCTATAAATATAAATTTAAGTTGATGGTGCATAGTACACTAATTGAGTCTTGGAATTAATAAGCTGAAAATTTTATTAGACTATCTAAGCGCCTATCTAGTGATAATTATATTTAGATTAAGGCTCACTGAGAACTAACTAATGTTGATTAATGCCTGATCGTTATAAATCATTAGACAGGGGATCTGATTCCTTAAAAAATGATTGATCATATCAATTCACTAGAATTGCATCTTGCGTAAGATCTGTTAGGTGAATTGATGTGAACAAAATTGTGGTCCAAAAAAAAATGTTCTAGAATCATAATGTACTATTAATCCCTATATATATGGTGCAGGCATATGTCCTATGCACATATCACAATTCTGCCATCCTAAATGTTACTTTATGAAAAGAGGTCACACGCGAGTCTTTTTTAAAACCACAATTATTTTCTATGATCACTCAGTCTAATTAACGAAATTATCAACATCATGTGGTAATATTTGGATTGAGATTAATTGTTTAATTTTAAACATCTCAATTAATGTCTAATCAATTATAGTATGACATGTTTAAAAAACTGAAACATTAAAGCATAGAAAAGTTAGTTAAAAAAGCATTTTAAATATTATAGTATTACACGTCATTTAATATGATTGGTTAGATATTAAAATTAAACAGATAATATGAACCCTGAATATAATATATATATATATATATCAAGCATATATTTTCATAAAGTTTTATATATATATCAAGCAGATATTTTCATCAAGTTTTTATTTTCAAATTCTCTTATTGATCACATTTTTTCCATTTTAATTACTCAAATGAAATATACTAGACAATTATATTTTGTATATTACATGCTTTTGTTTTTTTTTTTTTGGTTATTTAGAATCCCAAGACCCTTAACTATAAGCAATTTGTCATTTCAGTCTCAGAACTTTTTCTCTTAACAAATTACTTCCTAAACTTTAGTTTTTTTTTTTTTTTTTTCTTGACACTAAACTTGATAAAAGATTTCTAAAATTTGATAGCGATAATCATATCCCTATTGTATTGCAACTAAAACTTTTACAGAAGCAGTTATATTAATTAATATAAAATTTTCTATTATTTAAAGGTCTTTAAATGTTCTCTTCTGTAATGGTTTTAAATAAAAGAAAAGAGAATATTTTGTATTTAATATACTTATTTTTGTAAAACTTTCACTTACTATTCGATAGAGAGGTGATAATTAAATCTTTATTAATTATAAACATTCTGTCAATTTTAGTATCAATGACTAAAACTGCCAAAAAATTCAAATTTAAGTAGCAATCTGTCAAAAAAAAATAAAAAAAGGTCATAGTTAATCAGGACTCACAGTGCTAGCTGACACTTCTTTTTTTTTTTCTCTATACCCTCGTGATTCTTTTATACATGTCTTGATCAATATTGTACAAGAAAAGGGAATTGGGAAAGGAAAAGGTTGATTACTTCTGTGACAAGAGATTCTTTATTCACTTAGTTAATTTAATTTCTGATCATTTATGGGGATATTAAAGGAAAGGGGGAAAAACGCTTGCCTTTTGCTTTAATTTGATTTGATCATCATTAGGCCCTTATGCTAAATATTGATTGATCTAGGAATAACAGAATAAAGAACCCTAAGCCAAAGAATGATATGGCTCACCTCTTTTGTGATCAGGATGATCACAATCTTTCACAAAGAATATATGTATGTTGGTGGAGAAGCTGGCTTTGATTTGGTGAAAAAGCTATCCTCCTTTTTCCCTCATATTAATAAAAGAAAAATTCACACATATGAATATCCACTCACAACACAAACAGGCTCACATGTTTACAAGTACTCGTACAATTTTATTTTTTTTTTTGAACCAATTCGATCGTATTCACACATTGCTATCGACAAATGCAAGTTGCATTGGTCTATTTCTTATAAGCAATAAAAAGCGGGGAAAAGGGTTTGGTTTTGATCCTTTTTAACTGATCCTAGCTAACTAATGATACTCAATATCTCTATATATTCCTTTCCTCCACCTAAAGTAGTTTCCAATATCACCTGAAAATACGGAGGAATATATATGTGTAAGTATACATACATACATACGTACACACACACACACACACACATATATATATATAAATATATATATATATATATATACATGCGCTATCTCTGCTCGTATCATATCCCATTTTGTTTAGAAAATATATGATCAAGAGTACTACATTTTTTTTTTGGCTGATCAAATAATTGAATATCCGTACACCGATACGCATATAGTATGTACGGTACATGTTGTATAAAGTGAAGAGGAGACATATCTCTTTCATTCAATATAGATAGTTTTTTCTTTGTGCTTTGGCGACCTTAAGCATAAATGTGATTCACATATATAGTTGATGAACATGTAAGGCAAGAGAAGTTCTATATATAGGTGCTCATTTTTCGTGGCATCTGAATTCATGTAAAACTTTTTGGTTCTTTATATATATTTTTACTTCTTGAGCAAAAATTCTCCACATAATCACTTACGGATATACAATGGAAGGTAATTTGTGTAAAATTAATGTTGTATTAAGAAAATTGTTTTCACAACTTCATTGGCATATTTTATATTTAAGACTGATATATATATATATATATGTGTGTGTGTGTGTGTGTGTGTGGTAGTCATGGGTTTTCATTTTTTTTTTACCATAAATCATATTAAGTGGTCATATCCAACTGTTTATTCCACCTTCTTTCATAAGCTTCTTTATGGAATTTGAATATTAACCATTAACAGACAAGCTTGTCTATCATCACCATTTCATGCTAGCCAATTAAAAGTTCTTTGTGGCATCAGTCATCAAGTGATTCTTCCCTCTTCTACTACTTTTTCAATTTCCCTAAAAGGGCAAATTAATAATTGATTAGCCAAATATTCACCATATTGAGCCTCAAATACTCACTTCTTTTGGAAATCCAATATACGTAATTTGGTTTAGGAATCCTTCATCTTTTTTGAATAAGAATAATATATATAGATATATACTTTCTAGGACTAGTCTAGCTAGCTAGTAGAATTATATTCATATCTTGGAATAAATATTTAAGGATCTAGAAGACATTACTACAGTATTCACTTCGCAACTATCTATTGTAGTAAAAACCAAAAGAAAGAAACACATCATTCTGCTAAGGAGAGAGAGAGAGAGAGAGAGAGAGAGAGAGAGAGAGAGAGAGAGAGAGAGAGAGAGAGAGAGAGAAAGAGAATAAATAAAAAAAAAAAAAAAAAAACATCTACAATAAGTCTGGTACGATCTACAATAAGTCTGGTACGATCTGATATACAGCGTGCAATGGAATAGAGCGTTTTTCTTTATTATATGAGCAAAGGAAAGTATTGATATGAATTGTCTAGGAAGAGATTACAAACAAATATTTAAAGCGTTTTTCTTTATATATGCTTAATGGAATTTATCAGTTTGTGTGCAACCTTTTTTTTTTAGGTCAGGCTTAGAGCGAGCAAACTAATAAGATCTTATATTTATAAATATTAGTCTTTATCGTATGCGATTCATTTGAATCACAAATCAAAAATTGAATCACAAATCAGTTCAAATAATAAATAAATATAATGAAAAAAAAAAAGAGAAATTGATTTTTTTTGGGGCGGTCTCACGTGTAAACAGGAGCGCGCTAAGAAACAGGTGACTCAAACACCTGCATCATGTGGGGCCTGCATTTCTATTTGGTTCGACCCGAAAAAAGCTTGCGGTGTGATATAAGTGATGGGTCGTAGACGTACTGCGTCAGCGGCAATAGGTGGGCCCCCCCTCTTCCCTTATGTGAATTGGGCCTTGGCACGTGGTCACTAATGTTGGCCACTTATGGGGCTACGGGGGATCAGGCGGTCCGTGCTTTCATGAGCTTGTTTTTTGCACCTAGTAGTCTTTTGACACGTGGATCTTTTTGATCCAACGGTTTTCTTTCTAGCCATGGGAGCCCACGATTTTGACCAGCCAATCACCTTTCGACACGCGACGACTTTGCTGAGTACTCCCGCACCTGACTATTTCCTTCTCTCCGGAAAAAAAAAGAGCCAACGTGGCTCATTATGGGGGAGAAACAGACAAAACGTTTCGTTCCTCCCCAAAAACGCCTTCTTCTTTAGTAAATGTAAAAGATTCATGGGGTGGGATTATGTTGTGACCAAAAAACAAAATTAACAAACAACAATTGTGGTGATAAATTTTCCAAAAAAAAAACAAGAAGAAGAAAAAAGGGTTTTGGTGATAATACATATGATAGGTGTATTTATGTTATTTTTCCTCTCCCATTTCAGAAAGGTAGTAAATAGCATATTTTATAAATTAAATTAAGTAAATAATAAATCTTAAAACTATTTGAAATAAATAGTAGTTTATATGGTAAATAAATCATTTACCATATAAATGATTCATTTACTACTGGTAAAAAATCTTAAAAATTTTTTATTTATGTGAAAAAAATATCTTAACCAATCGTAAAAAGAGAATTTATGTAAAAAATGATATTTTACTAGCTATAATTCATTTACCATGTAAACTGCCACTTATTTCTAATAGTTTTAAATTTTACTATTTATTTCATTTAGTTTTATAAATATGTTATTTACTATATTCTCCCTTTTTAGGGGCTAATCATGTATGTACGTAAGTGCGTATGTACACAATGAAATTCTTCATCTATCAAACGGTAAAATTTAACACCTTCTAAATTAATTACTTTCTAAGCTCCTCTTTCCTTCCAATAAAGAAATTAACAAGGAAAATTGTTATTTCAGGTAGTGGATACAAGATAGTAGAGTACCATGACCCCTCATGCTTGCCATGAGGAAGCCATAATATAAAAATTTCATCTCTCAGTCAATAATATATAAAAACCAAGACTTCAAAAGCCCTAAGAATAAGCATATGAGCAAATCATAATCCACCACCCTAATGCATGCACATCATTAAAAATCTTTAAAAAAAAAGTGTGTGTATACATGCATACACACACACACATATATATATATATATATATATGTATATATACATATATCATTGTAATATGTTCAAGATTAAAAAACATTCTTCCACTACAATATTAATCAAGCGCATTATAGTGGCGGTATCTATAATGAATATGTACTACGCCTAATATATATATATAT
>NW_010357095.1:312702-337570 GCF_000414095.1 Morus notabilis | reverse complement strand
TTCCCTATGGACCACACTCATAATATGCTTTCTATATATTATTTAATTAAGTACTAATATAACATATATATATATATATGATGTTGATTGAGCAATCAATAAACTTGTCTTGGCGATCCCAGGTAGGAAGAAAACCGAACACTTTTATGAGATAACAAATATTTGTTTATTCTTAGTTGTTTTGGCGGCGTCAAAGATTTTATACTGGGGGATAATGAGAAGGTGGATCTTAATCATGCTTTTCATTCCTAATGTAGGTCCTCATCATAAGTTTAGCTTTGCTTAATTATGCCTCAATTCCTATAATTTAAATAGAGATATGGGATCCACGTATTACATATAATGCATCTCATAATCTTTGGCATTATAATGTGATTACAATGATGACAATCACATCATAATAATGATATGAAACGTGGTTGAGATTAACATCACAAAGAGTACTCTACACTCGATCATATGCAAGTTCAATACAAGTTTGGTTCTTTTATTTTCAAATGAAGGGAAAACAAAATTGTGCCATTCTTTTCTTTTTGTACCCGCACTTTTCAGGCTATAAGCTTACACCTTGATCATTAACACAATCCTCTCCTATAATTAGCTAGGCATAATAGGGCAGCTTATATATATAGGTCATAAATGACTTGGTTGAATGATCGTTTGAGAAGTTTGCTAGATTTATATATATATGTCATGATGATGATTCAGCTGTTGGCGATGCTGCAAATTTAGACAATTAGTTCCGTTATATGTACTATTTTATTTTTCACTTTATTTAGACTTATATATTTTTTTAAACATTATATATGCACTTCATTAGATTTACTGTCTTTAATATTAATTTATATTTCACTTTTAATGTATCTTAATAAATTATATTCAGTATGTAACATAATAATTTTTAATTAAAATTATTAAAAATTAATTAATTACCATTTTTTAAAAATTATAAAAAAAAAATTATTTCGGTTTTTTGTGACGACTTTTTTAGATTTGTCGTCGTAAAAAAACTAGGTTATTTGCGATGACAATTTGAAATGTCGTCTTAAAAAATTATAAAATCACGAGAATTTTGCAACGGCGTATTAGCGACGCTTGTCGTCGCAAAAACATTTTGTCGTCGCAAATACGGTTGCGACGACACGTCATCACAAAAATAGTTATTTGCAATGACATGCGGTTTTTTGCGACGACTTTTTGTCATCGCAAAAACACCTTTTTCTTGTAGTGAGCCTTTTAAAGTCGCATATAATTAAGCAATTTTTATTTGTTGAGAGAAAATTGATTACCCCCTTTCTCTCTATTAAAATATGATTTCTTTTTTTCTAATATTTAAATAGAGAGAACAATTAGCATAAAGACAATTAGTACAATACAATTAGGTTGGCATCCTAAAGACAAAAATAAAAATTTAAATCTCAGGCTTATTTTACCCTTAATTTCTATCTTTTTTTTTTCTTTCTATTCTTCTAAAACCCATTCTTTTTATCACTAGATCTATGGGTTTTTTCCCCTTCTTAAACTCTCTCTCTCTATTAGTGTGCTGTCTCATATCGATTGTCGCCAGATGTCGCGTTTGGAATCGTAATGGCGACCGAGACTATCACAACTTTCACGACCCAGCCAGAACTTCGCGAATCTTTGCAATTGAGGAGCCATCATGATGCAACCAAAGCTTAGCAACTCATTGTCGAGGAGCTAGAGAGCCATCACAATGCCGAATCCAGTAGCAATTTCGTATGATGTCAATAGGCTCATTTGGAGAGAGTATGAGGGGGGCGGGGGTATTTGAGAATTTTTAGAAATTGTGATATATTTAATTATCAAATGAAAAAATCAATACATCAATTGTCTGTTGGATCTTTAAATCCTAGTTTCACATTCCAGGAATCATCACACCAAATTACTAAGAAAATAAGTTAGAACAAATACCTGTCTCCATTAGTGCAGCCTTAATCTCCAGTATAATTCTCTAAGACAACGAGCACGACGGTTATTGCCTTTCTCAATCAAATCTCCTTAGTTCCTTAATGGGGTGTTTTCTCTCTAGATGAGGAAGAATGAAAACTGCCGTATGATTTGACGTATTGGGGACCATAACCTAAGTTTCTTTATATACGGCCCCATTAGGCTCCCATTAAACCTAGTTGGGTCAATATGGGTATCCACCCATTCAGCCCATACCCTGTTAAGAGACTATTTGGGCTTTTCATATTAGATCACTCAATTAGCCCAATTAATTAAATAGCTTAATATAATTGTTATAATATGTGGCCCATAATAATTATTAGGAAATATAATTTCCTAACAATCTCCCACTTAGGCTACATATGATTCCTGACACGATTATATCATACATAATTCTTTAGGCGCGCAACCGTATGCTATTTATCCTTAGTCTCTACTTAAGATACAATCTGGTCCATCTCCTATATTAGCATGAGATCATGGCGGCTTTTGTCACCATCAAAGTGCAACTAAACCTTCCATGGTCACCATACCAATATATTCAATGACATAGATCGAGTATGGATGAGTGGCATGGAAATACATGCAATGTGATCTCTAACATGCCTATTTCCAACTGGTCCTGCTTTATTCTTTATGAGATCAATATGTGCTTTTCAAAACATAATGCAAGACTGTAAACAGAAAATTAACACATTCAGAGGGAAAACTATAAAACTGTAAATCCATCTTCTTTATTCTGCAGAAAATAAACAAATAAATGTTTATGTCATAGAACATCCAAAATTAAAATCAACTCCCACTAAACCATAGTATCCTCAAATAAAATAACACCCATATGAGCAGTATGCTCGTGAAAGGCCTTGGGTGTTAAGCCCTTGGTTAGCGGATCCGCAAGCATGGAGTTTGTCCCGATGTGTTCTATCAAAATCTGACCACTCTGAACTCTTTCTTTAACAACAAGAAACTTGATGTCTATATGCTTCGACTTCCTAGAGCTTATGTTGTTATTAGAATATAGCACTGCCGATTTATTGTCACAAAAAATCTTTAGTGGCCTCTCAATACCATTAACCACATGCAGCCCTGTGACAAAGTTTCACAGCCACATCCCATGATTAGATGCCTCATAATAGGCTATGAATTCTACAGCCATGGTAGAAGAAGCTATGAGTGTATGTTTGACACTTTTCCAAGAAATAGCTCCTCCTATCAACATGTAAACATAGCCTGACGTCGATTGCTTACAGTCTTGGCATCCAGCAAAATCAGAATCAGAATACCTAATGATCTCTAGTATGTCTAATCTCCGATAAGTGAGCATGTAATCCTTTGTTCTCTTCAAATAGCGCATAACCCGTTTGGCTGCTTTCTAATGATCCACTCCTGGGTTAGTTAAGTATCTACCTAATACTCCCACTATAAATGCTATGTCGGGACGAGTGCAAACTTAAGCACACATTAGACTTCCTATTGCTGATGCATAAGGAATCTTTTCCATTTCCTTAATCTCAAGTTCATTCTTAGGGCACTGATTGAGACTAAACTTGTCTCCACTAGCTACGGGCATATCTCCTGATGAACAATTCTTCATGCTAAATCTATCCAGAACCTTTTTGATATAGCCCTTTTGTGATAACCTAAGGATACCTTGAGAGCGATCTCGTAGTATCTGAATTCCTAATACAAAATAGGCATTACCAAGATCTTTCATCTCAAAATTCTTAGAAAGAAATTTCTTGGTATTGTGCAATAAGCCTATATCGCCGCTGGCAAGTAATATGTCATCAACATACAAAATCAGGAAGATAAATTTACTCCCACTGAACTTGTGATATACACAATCTGTTAGTTACCGAATCAAATTCGGATGCAGAAACGTGGGGAAGGCGGATCAAGTATAACAAAAATTTTCACAAAACTTTTGAGATACTCTATAGATTATATTAATTTATACACGAATAAATTAATCATATTAATTTATTTATTAAGAACTCAATCAGAAAAAATACCTGGAAGCCGACTCGGATGATAACTTGAGTTCTTTGACCTCGAACAATCCTTGCTCCAAAGCCTTGTGTTTAGAAAACTAATGTCTTCCACGTCAATTCCTAGAATCCACGAAGACGTGTGTGTGGGCACACTTGAGACAAAACCGGTTAGAATAAACACTCAAATTTTCACAAACACCAACGCATACACGATGTGAAATTTTTAGAGAAAAATATTTTTCCTCTCACTCTATGGAGAATTTCAGCCGCCCTTTAAAAATTAGGTCAAAAATTGTGTTCAAAAATTGTGTTCACAATTTTCAATCATTCTCTTATTTATAGAGTAGAAGTCAAAATTCAATCTCTATCTCCAAGATAAAACTTGTTAATTATCTCCTATTTGAATTTAGAACAAAATCTCCTTCTCCTTATCCTCAAGATGGCCGGCCAACCTAGGTGATCCTATCCATGTGGTAGGCGCCAATTTCAGATAGGGAAGGAAGAGAAAATCATCATTTATCCTGTGGTCAAATTTTAAATCAAAATCAAATTCTAATTTAAGTCAAACTTAAATTAATTTGAATTCTAAATTGAACATCTTATCAAATAAGTTTAAAATGATAAATTTAAATTATGTTCACAATTCAAATTCAAATTTAAATAATCACATTATTTAAATAATAATTAATTCTCAATTATTTATTTTCGAGTGTTTAATTTTAGAATTCCGTAATTCTAAAATTTCTAATTTGCCCTTTGTGTCTGGTAGAATTACAAGAACGACGCGGGAACTAATGGACCTATAATCCCGAGCTCCAATAAAATTAATAATTAATTAATTAATTTTATTAATTCCAATAGTTACTCCACTATAAACTTGGAATTACACTCTCAAAATTATAGACATAAATTACTTATAAACTGTGAAGTAGTGTCTATTTGATATAGTCATTGCATATAGATCAATCCTCCATAAATAATTCATAATTAGAGAAAGGTAAAATCCGTTAACCTCTCTAATTACTTCTTTATCCTTGAGTACCATTGATTCTCTAATGGATAGTAATTCATAAAACACATTCATGAACTAGAGCGCTCTAACTAATCCAAGTACCGAATCAACACTCAAGATAATTATTTATCTACTTCTTTCTCAAGAAGGAATGCATTCCATCTCGTATAATAACATTCCCAGCTACCTACTTCATCATGTCTCCAAAATACAAGGAATATGATTCAGGGTCTCAGAATCCGTACCGAGCAAATCAAAAGACACAAATCCATAAATAGGAGTTTGCTAAGAACTCAGGATTAAGACCATTCTATATATGACCATCGATAGACTCAATAAGAATTTCTATACTTAACGGAAATTATTAGAAATTCATATTGTGTCTTTGTCCATGTTCCATATAATCTCATTATGCGTAATACACTCATTCAATATCACACCATATTAATAGTGCGAATAACACCGTTCCATTCTAAATGGGAATGACATATATTAGTAATATTCTAATTAAAGATTCTGAACTTTAATTAGATTTATTACGAACATCACATTTTGATTATTATCCTTAAACATTATCCTCTCATATACAACACTTATATACAATGTTTAACTTACATAAATAATCACGAAATTTTCATTTGATATTCATAAAATATTCATAAATATATGCACATAAAATGATGAATAAACTCTTTTATTAAATAAATAATAAATATCCTATTACATCTCATGCTTCTAGGACACCATTCCCAACACAATCATTTACCACATTCACCTCAAAACCATAGGAAATGATAATTTGATGAAATTTGTGATACCATTGACGGGAAGCCTGTTTGAGACCATAAATGGACTTCTTTAACTTGCAGACCATAGATTTTGAATCTCCAGATACAAAGTTTTTTAGCTGGACCATATAAATCGTCTCATTAGTGTTGCCATTGAGAAACGTTGTCTTAACATCCATCTGATGTAGCTCTAAGTCTAAATGAGCCACAAGTGCCATAACTGTCCTAAAAGAGTCTTTCAAAGAAACCAGAGAGAAAGTCTCTTTGTAGTCTATGCCTTCTTTCTAAGTGAATCCTTTGGCGACTAGACAAGCCTTATATCTTTCGATGTTACCTTTCGAATCTCTTTTGATCTTAAATATCCATTTACAGCCTATGGGTTTCGTTCCTTTAGGCAACTCGACAAGATCCCAAACGTCATTATCTTTCATAGATTTCATCTCATCCTTCATGGCATCAATCCACTTTTGAGCATTGGAACTCTGTAAGGCTTGTTGGGAGTTGATAGGATCATCTTCCCTTAAGCCTACACCATCTTCATGTTCTTGGAGAAAGACGATATAATCATCCGGAATCGCACTTCTCCTTTCTCTGGTAGATGTCCTTAATTGCACTTCTTGAGGTTGTTGAGTTTGCTATATAGGTGCTGCATGGGGAACCTCATTGTTGTCTTGTTCCGGAGTTGCGTCTTGAATAATGGCAGGTATTATAGCCTGGTCATTGACAATAGCAATATTGGGAAGAGAAACAAAATCTTCTTCCTCAAAGACAACACTCCTTACTTTATCTTCTCCCCCAAACTTGACATCCTCAAGGAATCTCGCATTTCCCGTCTCGAAGAAGGACCTAGTAGTGAGATTGTAAAACTTGAAGCCCCGAGGGCATTCGGCATATCCAACAAAGTAGCAGCTGACCGTTCTTGAGTCCAGTTTTTATTCATTTGGCCTATAAAGCCTTGCCTCAGCTGGACAACCCCAAACATGTAAATGCCTAATACTGGGCTTCTTTCTAGTCCATAGTTCATAGGGGGTTTTGGCCACTGTTTTACTTGGAACCCTATTAAGGATATAAACTGCAATCTTTAGTGCTTCTTCCCAAAGTGATTCAGGCGAGGAAGAATGACTAATCATGCTTCTCACCATGTCTTTAAGAGTTCTGTTTCGTCTCTCAGCAACACCATTCATGCTAGGTTTGCCCGGCATTGTGTATTGCGGGACGATTCCACATTCTTTTAGGAAGATAGCGAATGGTCATGGATGTTGTTCACCTGATTCGTCATATCTACCGTAGTATTCGCCACAACGATATGATTTGACAGCCTTAATTTTCTTGCCTAGTTGAAGTTCAACTTCGGCTTTGAATTCCTTGAAAACGTCCACTAACTGTGACTTCTCATGTATTAAGTATAGGTAACCATATCTTGAATAATCGTCTATGATTGTAATGAAGTATTGTTGACCATTCCATGAAACCTAATTTCCTTGTGTTTGTCTGTTTCCCCTTGATGCACTCAACGCATACTTGAAAGTCTGTCAAATCTAAGGGACCAAGAATTCCATCACTCACAAGCCTCGGAATTCTTTGTTTAGAGATATGACCTAAACGTTTGTGCCATAGGGTGGCAAAATTCTTATTTAATTTTTGCTTTGTACCTCGTGCACTAGTGTGCAAAATTTTATTATCAGAAGTAACAGTATCAAGCATATAAAGATTATCAATTAAGGAACCAGTGCCAACAACATTTGAATTATGAGAAAGACTAACTTTATTATTTCTGAAGGAACAAGAGTAACCGGATTTGTCCAAACTAGAAATAGAAACCAAATTCCGTCTAAACGACGGTGCAACAAAAGTCGCAGTCAAATCTAAATAGACACTAGTCTTTAACAATAATCTAAATGATGAATCTTTCAGCATCATTTGGCGGTCGGCTCCACAGGCAACCGTGCATAGACATACTAATGTGAGTAGTAGCACCAGAATCTACCCACCAAGTATCTTTAGGTACAGAAGCTAAATTAACTTCAGAACAAACCATAACGAGAGTCTTTCCCTTCTTGCAGAAATAGCAGGTGAATTCTTCATCCTGCTTCTTTACTTTCTTCTGCTTGGGTGTTCCTTTTGCAGTATCCTTATCTCTCTTCTTCTCTTATTCTGAGAGGTGAATGCCAAGTGAGCACTTTCAGTCTTATATTGCTCAATTTCTTTAAGGAACTTCTTGGCATTAGTGCTCTCAGTAATAGAGCCCCGAAACGTTTCTGAAATGGAGCGTTTCATGATCATTAGACTCATGCGGTTAAAGCGGTCCCACTTTTCAATTTTATCCGTGTTCGGATTTTTCGTAGTAGCAGTGGGACGCTCTGTCCTGAGCGGGAGGTCTAAGTCCATACATCCGAGAATGATTTCCACGTTCTCTTTCCAAACCTTAAAATTCGTCCCATTCAGCATTGGGATTGCGTTAACTTGAGCAGAAACATTCACAACAGTAGCAAAAACTAAATAGAGAACAAAAAGAAAATATGCTCACAATCAACATTCATGTCATACATAAGCATAATCAACCATATAATGCATACATGACATAAACTAATAACTCGAAGTAAGGTGGTGGGCCCATTTCAAGATACCTAGCATAACACTGATATTTAGTCTTTGGACTATAAATATCAGCTTGTAAGTGGTACTTTTCGTGCCGTAATCAAATATTGACAATAAATCATGTCAAATAATAGCCTTCCTTTGGGCCGACTATTGCTCACATAGAGAGCTTTATAATTGTCAAATATTTATTACCACAGGTATACCCATTATTCGGCTAAATAATAACCTTCCTTTGGGCTGATCATTATTCGCATAAATAATAGGTATACTCATCTTTATATTTTAAAATAAATCAACATCCACAACAGATGTTACTTTGGCAACAATATTATTTCAATCAATTTATTTCAAAACACAAGACAATTAAGTGCAATAATAATCAAATAAAATAAAATAAAGAACCAGAATTTCATTTTATTCAATTGAATCCTTAATTAATTTACACTTAATTTCTTAATGGGTTAAAAAAAATGCCCAAAATCTCGAAATTAGGTTTAAAATAAAGTCAAAAATTGATAAAAAAAATAGCAATTATTTCCTTATGGCCGCAGGTAATAACCTACGGCCCTTAGTTTTGATGCGCAGGCCCTTGGGCCTGTGCTTCCTTTTTTTTTTTGTCACGGGCTTGAAGTGGCCCGTGTCCTTTTTTTCAGTTCTGGGCCGTAGCCCATAACTCTGGTCTAGGGTTGCAACAGTGTTGCGGCCCTTCTTTTCCACTGGCGGCCGCCATTCCTCAATCCGGCCAGTCCCCATGCCACAGCCGGCCGGCCGCGACAATAACTGTCCAACGTAGCCCAACGGTTGTGCCTGGGAATCCAGACGCATGCAGCGGCAAGCTTGCCGCCGGCAACAAATTTTTTTTTTCTTTTCCTTATGCGGCGGCCTTGGCTGCCGCTATTCCTCACCCCGCCGCGGCTTGCCCGTTGGCGCAGCCCAACGGCCGCGCCCTTGATTCCGCAGCGCCGGTGGCCAAAACTGCCGCCGACCATATTCCTTCTCCTTCGGAGAAGACAACGAAGAAAGAAGAAAAAAAAATTTCCAAAAAAAAAAAAACGTTCTTTCAATTAATTCTTTTACCAAATTTGCTTAATCCCTAATTCTCCAGACTATCAATTTTGCGAATAATAAATAATTCCGAAAATTATTCAACAAATATTGATCAAAATCAATCACCAAAAATTCATATGATTATCTATATACATGTTTTTCTTAACAAAATAAAGCATATATGAGATTCCATAAACAAAAGAAAAATCATATGAATCAATCAACATGATATTCAGCCAGAAATATTGGAGATAAAAAATTCTTTCAATAATTTAATGTGATGACCGCTCTAATACCACTTGTTGGATCTTTAAATCCTAGTTCCACATTCCAGGAATCATCACACCAAATTACTAAGAAAATAAGTTAGAACAAATACCTGTCTCCATTAGTGCAGCCTTAATCTCCAGTAGAATTCGCTAAGACAACGAGCACGATGGTTATTGCCTTCCTCAGTCAAATCTTCTTAGTTCCTTAATGGGGTGTTTTCTCTCTAGATGTGAAAGAATGAAAACTGCCGTATGATTTGACGTATTGGGGACCATAACTTAAGTTTCTTTATATACTGCCCCATTAGACTCCCATTAAACCTAGTTGGGTCAATATGGGTATCCACCCATTCAGCCCATACCCTGTTAGGAGACTATTTGGGCTTTTCATAATTAGATCGCTCAATTAACCTAATTAATTAAATAGCTTAATATAATTGTTATAATATGTGGCCCATAATAATTATTAGGAAATATAATTTCCTAACATTGTCAACATCCAAATTTCACGCAAAATAAATAAATAAATAAATAAAAAGAAGTTACATTAGGAGTGAGTTTTCTATTTAACTGCACAAATTTAACAGTATATTAATTTAACACTACGTTGAAGGTGCTGTAGTACTTAAGGTGATTTAATCAAGAAATTGGGCTGCTTTGTAAAGTTACGATATAAAATATTGTTTGCTTTTTGTTAATTTACTACAATGTGTAACTTTTTTTTTTTTTTTTTTGGTTTTGCTGAATCTATAATTTGTAAATACTCCCAATCGTCATAAAATAATTACCTTTGTCTGCTAGTGTGATTCCTTATCTCTATCGAATACACGAGAAAGGGCTTTTACATTAAATATAATTAACAAGTACTACTAACTTATGAATTTGTGGATGGAGTAACATCTAATTTTTCTATAAGAGAAAAGGCCTTATAAATGCTTTGAGTGCCCATCAATTTAATAGTCAAATACGCATTCCCTAGTTCAGCTAGATGATAATTATATTGTGCCGAAGTACCAGCCATGCAAGTTTAAACTCATTTAGAAAAACATGATCATCCCAATCCATTCAAATAAAAATTGGGAAAGATTAGTTTTCATGTCATTTTTCTTCAAGATTTGATATTTAGTGAAATTTTCCCCACCTAAGAGAGTACAAATTAATATTCTCTATAATCTTTCTTTTAATAGAAAATACTTTAGCACGCGCAATTGATCACTAAGTACAACATAAATAAATTGAATTGGATAATATTTAAATGTTTATCACATTACCATGTAGCTTAATAATTTGGTAAAACGAATAAAGAAAATGAAAACTTAAAACAAAAAACAGGAAGGGTTGACATAAATAGTAATAAAGTGAAGCTAGCTATGGCTTTCTCATAACTCAAAAATAGTATTTCAAGTATAACACTGTTATGATTATTTTTTCTTTCTATCATTATCATGCATATATCAAATTATTCCAATAATTATAACAATTACCAATCATTATTCATATATATAATCCATATAATTTTGACTTGCGGTAGTAATATATAGCAGCAACAGAATCAGCAAAAGTGACTTGTAGAAATTACTAATATGATAAAAACTAGTACTATAAAAAAAAATAGTTTGTGTGATATATACATTATATATAGATAGATACATACTAACAGCAAGATCAATTCATTGGCACGTGTATTTTTTATGTGAAAAACTTGGATTTTGAACATTAATTGATCAAATTAAATTTACGAATAAAGTATCGCTATAGCTAAATTGTGAATTTATTCCAGATCGCTAAGTTAATATTAGGCTGCTGGCCTAAATGTCTATATGTGATTTGGGCACCCGTTTCCCTTAAGCTAGCTTTTGAGAATAAATGTTACGTACCAACAAAAGGAACGATTCTTCAATTTCAGAGAAAACTTAAATTGTTTAAAATTTTAATACACGCATAAAACTAAGCTGGCTGATCAGAGTGTAAGCAATAGTATATAGAGACATTTATTATTTTATACCATGCATTTTAAGTTTATTAAATACGTATACTCGTTATAATTTACATAAGTTGATCAAGATGTACTGCAAATTCAATTTCATTTCAAAATTATAGTTTTTCGTGGGTCAATAGTCAATTTTGATCTCTATATTAGCGAGCCTGTTCTTTTCAACATCTAGATGAACAATATATAACTTAGTCCTAATACATGAATTTATTCTTGCAGCTTACCTTGGAAATATATTTTTTAACTTTTTTTTTTCTTTTGCTTCTTAAAGCATAAAGCTTAACTAGTGTTAATTTGGCTACATATTTACCACAAACTAATCGGTTGTTGACCTAAAAGAAGTATAAATTTGACATGAATTTAAAATTCAAAAGTATAATTTTGATCCATCGAGAACACAGATTGTGGTTTTAATAAACTCCAAATGCTAAAATTGTAGAGTGCTCTAGTAATGTAGAGCTTAACTAATCAAAAGGGCAACAAATAATTGCATGTACTTGTAAGACAATCATTACAAATTAGTTTTCCATAATATCTTGTATAGATATGCCATTCAATAATCATTTTATACTCTAACTTTACGACCTTATATTATAATCACGATCGAACTAAGCTGAGCATAATAAATACTACGAACACTGATTTACAACTGAAGAAAAACTAAAATCAATATTAGATCTTCTGTTTTTCCCATCTCATGAAAGAGTACTAGTAGCTCTTTTATCTTATTATTTATTGCTTGTATTAATGCATTACTATACGTATTGCAAAGCAGCAAAAGTGATATAGAGATATATAGACACGCATACATATATACACTAATGAGGTTCTAGAATATGTTATTACATTTCTCGAGACTATATTACCAGCACTTTATACGTCACTTGTCCCAAGAAGATGGTCCATCGAAGCCTATTTTAGAGCTCATTTCCATGGGGCTTCTTTTGTCCCAAGAAGATGGTCCGTCGAAGCCTATTTTAGAGCTCAGTTCCATGGTGCTTCTTTTTTGAGCTTGAAAAGCTCATTAGTCATGGCTACGCTTGAAATGTTGCTCCTGGTCATTAATGATGTAAGATGGACCGAATCATGCTACGGGCTAAACCTTGCGCGGAAATTGGGTGAGTTTGTTAAATACCACCTCTAAAGCGTTAGTCTCCAAACAGACCACTTTTGTATTAAAAAAAAAAACTTCTCACAACTTTTTCTTTTAAAAAATGAAAATTCATTTTTAACGGGAATTATAAATATCAATAGAAATGCAAATGACTCTGTTAACCTACAAGATACAGCACTAGCGGAATTGAATGACGCTCAAGAAGGAAGACGCACTACTCAGTAACGAAAAAGTTCCTTAGCACATCTATAATCGAACTCGCATAAAGCTCTTTTTAAAATACCTTTAGAATCGATGGAAGCGTCCGACCAATCGAGAGCCATAACTGTGTAGCACGAAGGCTACCACACACCTCGCATAGACAAAAGTCCAAAGGGACCAATAGTTTGCCAAAACACAAATCTGACAAGATTAAAAATAAATAAATAAAAATAAAAACTCATAGCGTCCTCGTCTTCTCTTCAAGTTTGGAATTTTGCTTTTCAAGTTTGGCGAAAAGCAATCCTCTGTTATGTAGCGTATTATAGGTTTTAATTTCTCAATTTTTTTCTTCTTTTTTCTTTTTCCCCTTTTAAGTTTGTCCTGCCCAATTAACAAGCTATTTTTACAAGTCCTAGCATGTCAACGTCTCTGTTTGATGAGAGTTCCAAAAATATGGGAACAGAACATAACAATGATATATACATGCAGTTATATTTTCTGCATATATTCACCACAATGTCATAAGTTCTCAATAAATAACAACTAAAAAAAAACTTGCAAAAAGAAAGCTGACAATAATTTGAAAGGTTTCTGCGTTCGTAAGTAACAACACATGCCTCACAAAACAGAAAATGGATAAAGAAACAAAACCAAAAATTTTGAAAGCTTACAGGCATAAGAAACCGTTGCATCCTAAGATCGAAGATGAATTAAGAAAAGCTATTATCTGCAGATTTAGAGTGCTTCTTTCCAATAACGGATTGACTTGTCGGTTCCACAGGAAACAAATGCTGCCTCTACTGGTGAGTGCTCAAGCCAACGAGGAGCGCCGATATGGTTGGAAGGCCACCTTGCAACCTTCTCTGCTGTCAAAGCATCCCATATAACAATCTGCATAGTACAAATGACATCAGTTGCAAATTCAAACATTGGAAATGTCATTTTTGTATCCAAAGAACAAGAAGCTTAACGAACCTCGTTGTTAGGCTCATCTATGCATAGTACAAATTCTTCAGTATGATTGAAAACAGCCTGCAAATAAAAGTTTGAACCTAGTAAACCTACAGCATCATTCCAAAAAACGAAAGAAAAAAAGAGAGCTGCCAAATTTGGAAGCTTCTTTTTGGGATCACTGTGAGTGATATGGACTTCCGCCATCTATACTGTCAGACAAACAATGAAAATTGCATAATTATTAAAAAAAAAGAAAAGAAAAGAAAATTGCAATGGTAGTGTACAAGCCAATTTTTTTACTCTTAAACACAAAGTAGCTGTGGGTTTGATTTATACAACATTGGCTTACAGAACTATCAATCAAGATCGCAAAATTGTCTACGTAGTTAAATTCCTACAGGTAAGTAATTTTGATTTGCCTGTCTCATGATCACTGAATGCTTGATATAAGAACCAGCGTCTAAATGGAAAAGTACATGAAAATACAGATTGTTTGGGCTCGTTTGGTAACACTTTCAAAATGATTTTGTTTTACAAAAGTAAAAATGAGATTGTTTTGAAAATCATTCTGAGACCGATTCTAAAATTGCGTTTGGTTAGTTTTTTAAGAAATTGTTTTGAGTATAATAAAAAAGTAAAATCGTATTTGGTTATAATTATTAATTAATATATTATAACACTGTTGATAAGTACTAAGAAATGAAAACAGAAACGGGAAAACAACTTTCAACCGTTTTCTAATTCCTTCACAAAAACCATTCTCACTGTTTTTTGTTTTCGTTTTAAAAACATTTGTTAAACAAACATGGTTTACAGACCGTTTTTATTTTTGTGCCTCAAAAGCCGTACAGAAACGTTTTAAAAAACATGTAAAAATCAATTCCAAACGCACCCTTTGTACTTTGAAAGCAGATTATTGTGAATAATGTGGTGAGATTGTTTATCGCTGTTACTCCTAAATCCTATGCCAAACTTTCCCCTGGAAAATTTAATTGCACAGGGCTTTCTGAGATGATTCTTGCTAAACAAATTTGCTCATATTTTCATGAAAAAAAAAAACAAAAAAAAAAAAGGGGGTCCTTAACACAAAAACAGCCAAAAGAAGGATGTCCTAGGATACCTGACAGCGCAACTGTGTATGCGTAGCTCCCAGGTATTGCTTGACCAATCTTCCAGTTCCAACTTCCCATAGCTTCACGGAGGAATCCTTTCCACACGAGAGAATGAACCTATAAAGTTAATCTGAGTCATGTCCCAAAGCCAGAACATGAAGCTTGTATCGACTTAAGAGATTAGAGCAAAGATTCCTAGTCTACATATTTATTATTATTCTTGGGTACACATTTCAAAACCTAAATCATTTTGTGATCTCAACCTTTGATCTTTTGTAAATATTGCACTAGTGGCCTCTGATGTTCCATGTGCACCAACTATAGACCGTATGCAACTGGCATTTACACCATCCCATAAACGAATCGCACCATCTTTAGAAGCAGTGACATACATACCACCTGTAGTTGAATACCTGACCTGATAACCAACACAAGGAAATGGTATCCCTGACGTTATTGAAATTTATCTAATACTTGCAATAAAACATTTGAAGGATGACAAGAATAGGAATTGAATATGCCTGATTTATTGCTCCATTAACACCGATCTCCGGAATACTCGCTGATAGGTAACACTGAAAAGTATTGACATCGTACAAATGAGGAATTGGATGATCAGTTCCTGTGATTTCAACAATGTTTTTCAATGTCATCAGTAACAAATTTCAGAGGCCAAAGAGGATGATCTGTTTTGAGTTATAGCAACATATTCATGTAATTTGCACCCAAACTGCAATCAACGACCAATATTGATATTTTGAACATAAGCTGCAAAAGGAATAGTTACATGAGAAATGACGACTTCATCCAAATAAAGAAACTATCACATAGAATTACCAGCTAAAAGGAAATCCCCAGAAGGGTGGAAAGAAACCGAGCGCACATTGTGGGTATCCTGAGAATGAAATGAAATTTTATTTAGAAGAATTTACATTTTGAACTTTAGTTACAATTCTGCAGCTAAATCCAAATTACACATCCTTCAAAACCAGAATGACAAGATATACAAACCTGGATAACTCTGAATGCTCTCTTTGCGGTCATCTTCGAAAAGTCAAAGAACCTGAAAATCACGACAAGCATTTCATGACAATCCCAAATCTATTCTTCTTCCTTTTACTACCAGAGAAGGCCATAAAGGATTTATCAACAATGTAAGGAGAACGATGTTTTAACCTCTCTGGAGCTCTCAATCAAAAAAGGGTAAGGGTTATACATAATTTCTAAGTAAAGGATAAAAACGAGAAGGTAAACTAAATGACATACTTAATTGTATGATCTTTGGCTCCCGATATTAGAATAGTGTTTTGTGGATGGAAATCCAGGTCATTTATTGGCTGCAATACAATTATGCAAGAGAGGAAAGAAAAAACAAGAATGTTATATGGGACACATCCTCTGAGGCCTTTTCTTTCTTTTTGGTATGAAAGAAATGAAAAAGAGTGAAATGCAGATTCACCAGAGCATGGTCATAAAATGTCCATATCACAGTTCGCACAGGACCATCCCTTGCATCTGGCAGCATCATTTGCTTTATCTTTGCAACCTAAAACAGAAAATTGACTGGAAATGAGTTATAATCCACAGTAAAGAATGAACAAGTTGTGACAATCTAATAAATCAGCACCTCAAATAGCTTTATAGACGTATCAGAACTTCCAGTAGCAATGTACTTCCCATCAAGACTAAACCTTGCACATCTGGCAACATTCTAGAAATTTTGACATGTCAATCACGGAAAAATGACGAGTACGAAGTCATTAGTATCATTTCTCTAAATAATTGATAAGAAAAGGTATCTAATGCGTGAAATTGAATCAAGAAAACAGAAAGAATGAATCTTTATTGATTATCAACAAGAACTACACCCAAACGGTTTCTTAGAAACCAACAGAATACCCTCCTGCTCAGCTATTGCCAAGACTTCCCGATACAGACTCCAATCTCTGCCTACCTTCCTATTCCAGCGTGTCCACCTATTCATTTCTGCTCCCTCAACTCTAATCAATAATCCCCTGTGCTAACACACACAATAACCCCGTAAGCCTATACTAACACACACAATAACCACGTAAGCCTATACACATCCGACCCTATACACTAACAATCCCCTAAGCCCTTCCCCGACCCTTCCTCACATAAACTTGTCTAAGTAGAGGCTTATCAACTTCTCCGCCCCCCAAAAGAGTCACCTTGTCCTCAAGGTGAAATTCAGGAAACTGTTGCTGAATGACATCGAAAAGCTCCCAAGACGACTCATAATCCGGTAAGTGACGCCACTGAAGCAAGACTTCCAGCTGCCCAGTAACCTTAGAAAAACGAGTATCCAACAACCTCTCCGGCTCCACGCGTAACTCCATGTCAGCAGCCAGAGCGGGCGGAACCTCCTGAGCCGGAATAGGCAGGCCAATGGCTTTCTTAAGCTACGACACATGGAAGACCGGATGAATCTTGGCCCCTGTAGGCAATTGCAACCGGTACGCCACTGCCCCCACGCGCGACACGACCCTATAGGGACCATAAAACCGAGGAGAAAGCTTTTCATTCGGAAACTTGGCCAAGGAACGATGGCGATAGTTTCAGGAACACCAAATCCCCCACGTCGAACGAGACATCACAATGCTTAAGATCTGCGTTCCTCTTCATTGAATGCTGCGCCTGAAGCAAGTGGCCCCGCAACTCCTCTAATATAGCATCCCTCGCTTGCCATTGCTCCTCCAATAAAGAGTTAGCGGTTGAACCCAACTCAAAACGCAGCAATTTAGGAGGGTCACGACCATATAATGCCCTGAAAGGAGTCATTCCCGCGGACACATGGAAGCTTGTGTAATACCAATATTCGGCCCACGCTAGATGAGAAAACCATTGAGTAGGTTTCCCGGAAACAAAACAGCGTAAATAAGCCTCTAAGCACCGATTCACCACTTCCGTTTGTCCATCCGTTTGAGAATGGTAAGCCGTACTATGATGTAATAAAGTGCCCTGCAACTTAAAGAGCTCCTTCCAAAAATGGCTGAGGAAAACTGTCGCGGTCGGACACAATAGTCCTTGGGAACCCGTGGAATCGCACCACCTCTTTAATAAACAGGGCAGCCACCGACTTTGCAGAAAAAGGATGGCGAAGACCCAAAAAGTGTGCATACTTACTCAACCGATCTACGACCACTAAAATTGAGTCGTTTCCCGCTGACTTGGGTAATCCTTCCACAAAATTCATCAAAATCTCATCCCATACCTGGTTCGGCAGTGGCAATGGCTGCAACAACCCCCCAGGAGACAAAGTCGACGCCTTGTTTTGTTGACATACTTGACAGGCTGCCACAAAAGAGACTACATCCCGCTTCATGCCATACCAAAAGAACTCGGAAGACAAACGTTTAAACGTCTTTAGGACTCCCGAATGTCCTCCCACCTTACTGCCATGGAACTCGTTCAAAAGGATAGGTATGAGAGGAGATAGCCGAGACGAAACCACCCGACCCTTGCAAAGCAACATGTCATTGCATAAAGAGAACCCTTTCACCCCTTGCGGATTGTGCAGCAACTCCTTCCGAATTCCAGCCAATTTCGGATCACCCAAAAGTTGCTGCCGAATTTCAGCTCCATCATACAGCGCGGATGTGGCAAAGTGCATCAACTCCAATCCAGAAGTCCACCTGGATAACGCATCAGCCACGCGGTTCTCAAACCCTGGCTTGTATTGAATCTCAAAGTCGTAACCCAACAGTTTGCATAACCACTTCTGTTGCTCCTCTCCCACTAACCGCTGCTCCAACAAAAACTTTAAACTTTTTTGATCCGTGCGGACAATGAAATGCCGCCCCGGGAGATAATGACGCCATTTCTGGATCGCCAACACCACAGCCATCAATTTGCGCTCATAAACGAACTTAGCCATAGCCCGAGGAGACAAAACCTGACTAAAGTAAGCGATAGGCCGCTGTTGTTGCATTAAAACCGCACCAATCCCAAAACCCGAAGCATCGGATTCTACCACAAATGGTTGAAAAAAATCTGGCAATGCTAGAACCGGAACTGTAGTCATGGCCTGTTTCAATCTCCGGAAGACCGACTCAGCCTCTTCAGTCCAATTAAAACTGTCTTTCTTCAGTTGTTGTGTCAATGGCCAAGAAAGATGACCATACCCCGTTACAAAACGCCAATAATAACTTGTTAAGCCCAAAAATCCACGCAACTCCTTAATAGAACGGGGAGTAGGCGAATCCAACATAACCTGTATCTTGTTGGAATCGACCGAAACCCCATCACACGAAACAATGTGACCCAAATACTCCAATTGACTTTGGGCAAAAGTACATTTCTTGTGGTTGACATATAATTGGTTATCTTCCAAGGCGGTCAAAACCATTTCCAAATGACCCACATGTTCCTCCAATGATTTACTGTATATCAAGATATCATCAAAAAAAACTAAAACAAACTTTCGCAAAAAAGGTTCTAGTACCTCATTCATCAAAGATTGGAACGTGGCCGGAGCATTAGTTAGCCCAAAAGGCATAACCAAAAATTCGTAATGGCCCTCATGAGTGCGGAAAGTTGTCTTAGGAATATCCTCCACGCACATCCGAATTTGGTGATATCCCAATTTCAAATCCAATTTGGTAAATATACTAGCCCCAAACAATTCATCCAATAACTCTTCGATCACCGGTATGGGAAACTTATCCAGAACTGTAGCTTTGTTGAGCACGCGGTAATCAACGCAAAAACGCCAAGTACCATCTTTTTTTTTTTAATGAGAAGCACCGGGCTAGAAAACGGGCTGTTGCTTAGTTGTATGATCCTCGCTTCGAGCATCTCTTGAACCAACTTTTCAATCTCATTTTTCTGAAAATGAGGATACTTGTAGGGTCTAACACTAATAGGAGCGGTGCCCGGTTGGAGAATAACGCGGTGATCACGCAATCGTTGTGGAGGGAGGCCAACCGGCATATTCAAAACTTGTGGATGAAGCTGCAATAGTGCACTGATTTGGGTAGGAAGTGGCTGGTCTGGTTTCCTTTCCCCATCCAGCACCTGCAACTCCAAATAGATGCCTTGTCCCTCATGCTTAATGGTCCGAAACATCGCTTTAGGGGAAACCATAGAAGTAGAGAGACTCATGTCACCACTTCCCCCCTAATCCGAAACTTCATCAATTGGGATTTCCAATTCACATGCATACCCCCCAATGTTTCCAACCACTGCATGCCTAAGATAACATCCCCCCCCCCAACTCCAATGGCAAAAAGTTTTCTATAATAGTTAGTTGCGGTAAACTCAATGACACTTCACGACAAAGTCCCTGCCCTTTAACCGACTCGCCCGTGCCCACTTGCACTCCAAACCCGGCAGTGGGAAAAATTAGAATGGACAATTTCTCTACTAAACTTAAGGAAATAAAGTTGTGTGTTGCTCCAGAATCGATTAAGACAATTACCTCTTGTTGAGCAATCAATCCGCGAATCTTCATAGTTTTGGGTGTTGAAAGCCCCACCACGGAGTTCAATGATAGCTCAATAAGCTCGGGCTGTCCCTCATCCCAAACAGTATTTGCCACGTCAATATCTTCCACCAAACATTCCGTGGAGTCCTCATCACTAACCAACATAATTCGGAGCTCCTAATGTTCCCAACCCCTGCCAGCCTAAGATAACCTCCCCCCCCCCAACTCCAATGGCAAAAAGTTTTCTATAATAGTTAGTTGCGGTAAACTCAATGACACTTCACGACAAAGTCCCTGCCCTTTAACCGACTCGCCCGTGCCCACTTGCACTCCAAACCCGGCAGTGGGAAAAATTAGAATGGACAATTTCTCTACTAAACTTAAGGAAATAAAGTTGTGTGTTGCTCCAGAATCGATTAAGACAATTACCTCTTGTTGAGCAATCAATCCGCGAATCTTCATAGTTTTGGGTGTTGAAAGCCCCACCACGGAGTTCAATGATAGCTCAATAAGCTCGGGCTGCCCCTCCTCCCAAACAGTCTTTGCCACGTCATTATCTTCCTCCAAACATTCCGTGGAGTCCTCATCGCTAACCAACATAATTCGGAGCTCCTTACAATGGTGACCAAAAAAAAATTTCTCATCACACCTATAACAAAGTCCCTTGTCTCTCTTCTCCTGCAACTCAGAATCCGACAACTTGCGAAAAGGAAATTCCCGCTTTTGGCTTACTGCCCTATCCACATTGGCTGGAGCTCGCTGAGGTCGTTCAACTCCAAGAATTGGTCTAGCAGGGAAGGTAGAAAACTCAGCTCGCGGACCTCCCAAAAATTGTGGCCTCGACACTCTTGATCCGGCAACCTCCCAATGTAGCAACTCATTTTTCTCCTCGATTCTCTGGGCGATCTCCATAATTTCGCTTAACCCCTCCGAATTCAAGAGTCACAACTCCGCCCGAACCTCCGCCTTTAATCCATTAACAAAAATGCCCTCCAAAATTTCCTCAGGAACATCTAAGAGTGGGGCTGCAGAAACTTCGAATTGCCTGCAATAATCTGCCACAGTCCCCTCTTGTCGAATCGCCAAGAACTTCTCACAGAGGTTTCCAGCCTGCCATGAGCGGAAACGCTGCAAAAGAGACAACTTAAACTCCGTCCAACCGTGGAACGGACGGCGGCCATTTTGCCACTGGAACCATGACAGGGCGTCTCCTTCAAGAGCTATTCCGGCAGTAATCAGCTTTTCCCTTTCCAAGCAACGATTGATGGAAAAAAATTGTTCCATTCGGAACACCCATCCGTAGGGATCTTCGCCGCTGAACAAGGGACACTCCACTTGCCGTCGACAGTACGAGGCCCACTCCTCATTCTCCGGCAACTCGCCCAGTACCCCTCTGTTATCCAAAACTTCCCTGTGCCATCCTCCTCTGAATCCATCCCCACCCATGCCACACCTCCGTTCCCAAAAACCAGGATTCTGAGGTTCGCCAAACACCCCGGCGTCCCATCGCACCTTCCCCTGGAAGAGCATTCAATCCCTCTCTTCGGCCATCTCGCTCCCCTTCTCCACCGTCGCGACCGGGATTCCGCAAATTTCCGGGTTCCACTGGCCGATCTCCTCCCCGTAGACGCAACCCAACGGTTTCCGTCGGTAATGGCACGTTCTGCAAACCCCTAGGATCTACCACCCGTTCTTCGATTCGCGCGCGCGATCCCGCAACGTCAGCCATTCACGATCCCACATCTACTGTCGGAGCCACACCTTGCTCCTGCTCCGCCATCGACGTCGAAGCACCTTCTTTCTCGGACGTTTTCACTGGCGCCGTGAACAATTTCATCTGCTCCTCAATTAGCCGACGAAGATCTGTGAGATTCTGAGTAAGCTCGGTCCTAACCTTACCGATGCCCTTCTCCATCTCTACAATTCCCTTCTCCTTCAAACCCTAACCTCTTTGATCTCTTTTTCCACAGTTTCGAACCTCTCCTCTGCTTTTCTTGCTGCCATAATTCTCCCAAGATGATGCTCTGATACCAAATTGATAAGAAAAGGTATCTGATGCGTGAAATTGAATCAAGAAAACAGAAAGAATGAATCTTTATTGATTATCAACAAGAACTACACCCAAACAGTTTCTTAGAAACCAACAGAATACCCTCCTGCTCAGCTATTGCCAAGACTTCCCGATACAGACTCCAATCTCCGCCTACCTTCCTATTCCAGCGTGTCCACCTATTTATTTCTGCACCCCCCCACCCAACTCTAATCAATAATCCCCTGTGCTAACACACACAATAACCCCGTAAGCCTATACTAACACACACAATAACCACGTAAGCCTATACACATCCGACCCTATACACTAACAATCCCCTAATCACTTCCCCGACCCTTCCTCACATAAACTTTTCTAAGTAGAGGCTTATCAATAAACTACTATAAACGAGTTACATTTTTTTTTCTAGACTATAAGAAACAAGTTACATTTAACTGAAAATTTCTTATACTCATGTTTACCTTGTGCTCTGAAAGATGCCTTGGCTCATGCTTTGGGATACTCTTTGATGCGCCTTTAGTATCCTCCACAGAACTGTTTGACAGAAATCAAGCATAGTCAACCTTCTATTTTGCTTACTTTTTCTTTGGTAGGATTTTTTTCAAATAACATTACACATATCAGACATTAGGGGTCTGTGAACTTGCGAGTCTATTTATGCCCTGGCCAATCGAAAGCTAAATAGCATAAACTGGTAGTTCTGGATTTTTTAATTGTGGCTGATTTCAAACCGGCTATCATTGGACATCACTCCACGACTAGGAAGTGAACTAGCATATGTGTTCATTGGCATTTGGTATTTAACTTCTGGTTGGAACCTAAGTTTTAGTGTAAATAACCTTAACCTTCCTTTTGACGCATGAGATGTAGACTGGTTTGCCCTACTAGCTCAAGTAGGCGAAGAGCGAGAAAAATAATCTAAAGGAAGATATTGCAAAAATGTTCACAAGCTTATAAGTTACAAATATATGTTAAGAAACATTAATGCATACATTTTTCGAGACATCGTTCATAGCAGTTTTTCCAAAAAAAAAACACCTTTTAACACTGCAGTAAGGGAGAGAGAGAGATATAGAGAGAGAGAGAGAACTTGATAATTGATACAATCCCTGTTCCTCCTTCATTTGGGCTGCTCGACTATAAAGGCACCGAAAACAAAATACAAACATTCATGATACCACAAAACAATTGTATACACCACATGTTGGGTGCTACCATGCACATGGGATGACAGACTAGTAAAATGTTGCATGAGCTTATTCTGAAAGGTAATAACTACCTGAAATCAATAGCAGCAGCGGTAAGAGGAGCAGAAACAGAACCGTACACCGCAGGTATTGACGTACCCAAATCATATAATCCAGTTGAAGAAACCCCTCTCAACATCTCATCCTTTTTTACTGCAAGACCCTGTTCTAACCTTAGAACCAAATACTTCCATTATTTCCCCTAATCCAACTACAAATTTAACAATCAAACCACAAACAAACCTTGGCAACCAGCTCAAGAAGGTTATTAGCCGGGACTTCAACATTCAAGGGTGTCATTGTCGCAGAAGCGACCGCACTCGCAGCCTATAATTCGGTCGATACCCGAATTTCAAAATCAGCGAAAACACTCAAATTGAAGTGAAAACTTGCTTGTACATTGTTCAATTGCTAAGAACAGCTTGTCTTATTAATGAAGATCTTGGTTTCCATTCCATTCCTCAAACCAACATAATGCAAACTAAATTTAACATTAAAAAAAATCCTAATTATAATATATATTCCCCAAATTTCCCAGCCACCACATTATATTTTCTTTTTTTTTTTTAAGTGTCCACTCATAATCACGTTACTCAACTCACATTTCTGATGTTTTCACACAATTTTCAGCAAATGAACGGAAACTAGTCAACCAAAAAAAAAACAAGAAGTTACTTGATTGAGATTGTTGTCGCGAAGATGAGCGACGATGAGAGAATTGAGGTGTCTGAAGAGCTTCCCATCCTGCAGAGTCTGCTCCAAGTTGCTGCTTTCCATCTCAATTCTCTCTCTCCAAAAACTCTAAACCTCCCTAAATCAATCTTGTGGATTCCGAAGTCCAACACTCTCTGCCCTCTGGCATCGATTTTTTCTTCTCTTACAGTAAAAGAATGATAATGTGAATAGAAATAAAAATGTTAATGAAAATAAAATAGAAAAAAAAATTAATTAATTTATTTAATTATAATTTTAAAAAATTTTTAAAATAGAACATAAATATTTTCATATAAATAAATTTTCGCTTATGCTAATACTATAACAACAATATTTTATTTATTAATATAATATATAA
>NW_010357095.1:305981-312344 GCF_000414095.1 Morus notabilis | reverse complement strand
TGGGCCTACCAAAGGAGAGCACTTGAGTGCTTCTACCTATGAAGGAAACCCCCTAAGCGAAGGAAGCCCAATATAAAAAGAGGAAGACCCCAGTAAGGAAGGGGTTCGGAAAAATGACTAAAAAAAGACAGATTTAGTAAGAATTATGATTGTAAGTTGTGATCTTCCAACAAAGATATACAAAATTACAGTGGATGTAGCTCTCATTTTTATATTATATTATAAGATATAACTACTATATAATATATTTTAATTATATTATAATATTGAAGGGTAATTATGAAAAAATAAAAATAAAAAAAGAACTTCGAATGAACATTCCTCCCATATGAGGAATGAATGATGATTCACCCAAAATGGGTGAATGACCATTCTTTTTAAATGATGATTCATTTCTTATAAATCCAACCAAATATCAAACTACAATTCCATTCCATTCTATTTTATTCCTTTTCACCCAACCAAACACACCCTTATGGTGCGTTTGATTACAGTGAATGAATAGTAATGGAAATGAAAATGAGAATATTAATTCATTTATGTAGTTCTACTTTTACAAATGTAATAGAATGAAATATAAATATTTTACTTAATTGACTCAGTTTTAAATGCAAATTAAATTTTAAACTATAAAACTATTAAAATATGAAAAATTAACAAATTAAATGTTAATTTTTGTAATATAATTAATTTATTTTTAAAATTTAATTTAATTATATAATTAAATATGTTATAATTATCTTTTTTTATTATTATATGTGAGTCTTTTTATCATAAAAAAATTTTAAAGAAAAAGAGCGTCTTAAGAATAAAAAAGAGTATGTCAATAGAACCGCTTTTTTTAAAATTATATATGTTCAACACTTTATATTTATAGTTATGGACTTTATGACTATTATAGTATTATTATGATATTATCGGGACATATGTCGGGATTAGGGTTGGGCTTGGGATATGAAGACTTATGTAGTAGATTATGAGAGTTTGATGAAATGAAGAATTGAATTGGGTATGATGAAGAGAACTATCAGATTTTTCTAGAGATAAAATGTTAGTAAACTTCTGAGTCATGATGTTGGTTTTCATGTTCCCAAATTGCATTTCTAGACTTGTTTTATTTTGATTTATCTTACCTGCCCTTTTCTGCAACTATTATATACCTCAATCCCAACCCACTAATATCAGTATGTAGATCAAGCAAAAAAAAAAAAAGATAGGTCTGATATTTTTTAGTAATTAGATTAGGTAAGTCTGATATTGACTGGAATTCTAACTTACACTACAAATTATGATATTTTGTTGAAGTTTCCGATTTCAATTGTGGGATTTCTTATGTTCTTGTTAACTTTTCCTGCAAATGCATATGATACACGTGATCCAGCAGGAAATATCACAATTAAATGGGATGTAATGAGTTGGACTCCAGATGGCTACGTGGTAAATATAAAAATTCGTAAGAAGATTTTTATTTATATATTTGTTTACTATTTTTTTTTTTTTTTAGGCAAAAGCCAATTGCAAAAGGAAATTGGAAGCAGGCGATGATCGATTTCGATTCAGCTTAAGAAGTTGAAATCTTAACATAAAGACCACTTTTCAATATAAAGTTAGTTTTCCTTCTCTCAAATTTTTTTTTCTTTATAAAAAAACAAATGAAACCATCAGGATTTGAACTATAATAAATTTATGCATATACTCACGCATCCAACCGAACTCTTAACTTTAATTAGTGGGAATTTCATGATTGCTCTTGTTCATATTGTGAAAATGATATTCAATTTTTGTTATGTGACATAAGGCCTTATTGATATGGCTTCTTAAAAGTTACTTTTACATCCTAAATTCAAAAGATGTTTATGAAAATATTTAGGTGATATGCTAAAAGATTTTTTTGTCTCTTTAAAAGAATTTTCAGTCAAAACCACAAAGTGTGAATCATTTTTTGCTTATTAAGCTATGAAAACCTGCTCTAGTGTAATTATCTCTTATTTATTCTAACATTTTTTAAAGTTTTTTTAAAATATAGTTTCAAAGGCTTACTGAAAAATCAAATTTTACTTATCTTTTTCTACCAACTAAAAGAAAAAATAAAGGGTGTGTTTGGAATTGATTTTAAAATGATTTTATTTTCAATAAAAAGTAAAAATGAGATTGTTTTGAGAATCATTCTATGACCGATTCTGAAATTACGTTTGGTTAGTTTTTTAAGAGATTGTTTTGAGTATAATAAAAAAGTGAAATCGTATTTATTAATTAATATATTATAATATTATTGATAAGTATTAAAAAATGAAAACATAAAAGTGAAAACAACTTTTAATTATTTTCTAATTCCTTCACAAAAATCATTCTCACAATTTTTTTTTTCATTTTCATTTTCAAAACATTTAGTAAACAAACGTCTACCTCGTTCGCTTCGCGGATTCAAATTTTCAATTCGAGTTAAGATGTGACATTTTCTAAGAGCTTTTAACTGTAACAGAAAAAGTTAGATGTAACATTTTCTGAGAGTTTTTAACTGTATAAATTTAAAACTGAAAACTTAAATCAGTAAAATGAACGAGACTATCGTTTCATTTTTATTTTTATTTTTATTTTTTATTTCTTGAAATATGTGAAAACCATTTTAAAAAAACGGTTCTAAACACGGACAAAAGTTGAGCGACATGGGCCCTGTAAAATGTTTTGATTGGTAGCATGTTGTCACAATATATAACTTTCAACACCATCGCCAAATCAAAGCTTCGGCTGGGTTAGACGTTGGGGTCGACATGGGCGAAGAAGGACGTAATCTGGACCAAGCCGGGAGCACAAACAACGGAGCAAGGTGATTGTTCGAGATTCATAGGGAACATTCCCATCCTGCATTGCTGGCTGGAAGAAAAATCCGGCAGTGGTCGATTTGTTTCTGGGAACTCCTTTGAAGCAACCGGCTACAAATTGCTGCAAAAGGGGGAGCCCCCAACTCTTGGTTCAGGGATCTTGCCAATGCGGCGAGCTCGTTCCAGATCAATGTGGTTGCTGCAGGGGTAACTAACAAAACTGTCAAATGGCCGAAGAATTTCACTCTCAAACCACCATGGCCTTGGATACCCTTGTGGACCTACAAAGATTGTTGCACCAATTAAATTTGTCACTCCAGATAAGAAGAGAGTCGCCCAGGGTCGGCTCTGCCCCTAGGCCAGTTAGGCAATTGCCTAAGCGCCCCTAAATAATTTCTTAATTAATTTTAGATGCTTTAAATGTCCCTATTTAATCATATTTAGCTGTTTTAAATGCTCCACTCTGTTTTTTAGAAGCATCCCACAACAGCTTTTTTCTCTCATTAAAAACAATAATTGATTCTTTTTTATTTTTTTTATTTTTTTGAAACATGATAAACCTAAGAAAAATGCTTTTATTATTCACTTATCAATAAATATTCATACACTACAATAATTGATTCATTTCTTACGTTGTTTTCGGTTGATAATTTATTGTTTAAAGCTCACAATAGCTATAAAGATTTAATTGATAATTTTGCATACTAAACTATAAAAAAATAATGATTTAAACTCGATTTAATTAATTTTTTAATGAATATAAATATTTCTTTTTAATTTAAAAAGGTCTTTTAAAATGTTTGTCTAAGGCCCCAAATGTGCTTGAGTGGCAACCGGAGTCGCTCATGCTTTCAGTAAGTACTAATCTATTGGGAGAAAGAGAGAAATAGGTCAAGATTTAAGATGAATTAAAATTAATAGGTCAATAGTTTACATAAGTTAATAAATAGGCTAAATTATTGTTTTCGTCCATAACTTGTCTGGTTATGAACTATAACTTGACAAGTTATTCATGATTTTTATTCATAATTTGTCTAGTTATGAATCATAACTTGACAAGTTTATCAATAACTTATCTGATTATGAACCATAACTTGACAAATTATGATCTATTAATTTCTATAACTAAAAATTAACTTATATACTTTTTTAAAGTTTTCATATTGACATATTTTCTATTATTTTCCTAATCTATTCCCAAAAGAAATGAAAGGATAAGAAAATAGCTTGTTGATTTTTTAAAAGTGATCTCGAGATCATGTCTGACATCTATATGATTAGTGTGCATCAAATGAGCCAAAAACAGGCAAAAATTTTCATGTTTTTTTTTTTTTTTTGTCTCTTATACGTGCTTCTCTTTTGGCAGTGACTCGGAATGTTACTTGCACATACGTGTATTAACGTACACAAATCGTATGATTCTGATGAAGAAACCCCTCTCAATATCATCCTTTTCAATTGCGAGAAAGAACCCGTTCTCACGTTAAAATCAAAAACTTCCGAGGCATATCTTGTAGATCGTATTAGAGAATTCAGAATTGTATCGCATTTGTAGTATATAAATTAATACAATGTAAAACTAATACATTTGAATGTCGTATCATAATGATACAATTCACTTTCAGTTTCCTATGTTATAACATTTTATTTTATATTTTCCCTTTTCATTTTCTTTCATTCCCTTATCTCTCTCTAGGTCAACGTAGGGGTCAAGTCTGGGATGAGACTCCCATTAGGATCAAGGTCAGAGTCAAAGCAGAGATAGGGGAAAAGACGGGACCCAAGGTTTTGTGTTCGGTCAGGATCATGCCTAGTGTTGGGGTCAGGCAGTGTCAGGTTGGATCATGATTAGTGTTGCGGTGAGGTCCGGTGTTTTAATTAGAGCCATGTCTGAAGTTGGGATTGACTAGAGTTGATTGTTGGGAGTGAGATAGGCTCGAGATACGGATTTCACCTCTTGGTGTTAGGTTTAGGATAAGGATGGGCACGAAACTAAGGTCGAGTCAGGCTAAGATTGATATCCGACCAGGATCATGATTGGGTTCAGGTTGGCCTCGGATCAGGGTAAGTTTTGGGTCGTGATCTAGGTCAAGGTCTAGCCAATATTGGAATTGGATAGGGCCATGCCTATTTTGCCTCGAAATAAGGATTAGTGATAGCATATTCGTTTATAAATTAAACATAATTAATAAAATAATTAAGTATTTAGAAATATGAAAATCAATCTCACAAGTGAAACTTCAAAGATATTCCAAACAAACTCCACATTTTGATAAAAATTAGTTTACAAGAAAGTGAACGGGACTTTCACAACTTTTTGATAAAACAAGTTTAAAAACTAACGTCTCGTTTAGTTCGTAGATTTGAGTTTTCAATTTGAACTGAGATGTGACTTTATGTGAGAGCTTAACTGTAGCAATAAAGTTATATGTGACTTTTTGTGAGAGTTTTTAACTGTAGCAAAATTATAATTGAAAACTCGAATCGGTAAAATGAACGAGACTTAAGCCTCTAGCATCATTCAGGGTCTTACCCACAAGATATACAATATCGTACATACATGAACATGTACAGAATATTTACAGACATCAACCACAGTCTAAATATTTAAAGTCTACAATCCAAGAGTGTACAATTCTTACATTTATACACAAGAATGATAGAGCACAATTCCTTTTTTTGTGCTACACCAACTAGGCTACCTGAGTGTGCTTCTCACTCAGCACTTCTTCTAGCGTCGCCTAGCTAGTGTAGTACAAAAAAAGGAATTGTACTCTACCATCATTGTGTATAAATGTTAGAATTGTAGACTCTAAATATCGAGACTGTGGTTGATGTCAATAAATATTCTTTACATGTTCATGTATGTACAATATTGTATATCCTATGGGTAAGACCCTGAATGATGTCAGAGGCTTAGTTTTTAAACCCGTTTTATCAAAAAGCTGTGAAAGTCCCCTTCACTTTCTTATAAACTAATTTTATCAAAATGTGGGGCTTGTTTGGAATATCTTTGAAGTTTCACTTGTTGTGAGATTGATGTTCATATTTCCAAACGCTTAATTACTTTATTAATTATGTTTAATTTCTAAACGATCATCCACGTTACTAACCCTTATTTTGGGGCATGACAATGCCATTCTTAGGGTTGGGTTTAGAGACGGACAGAGATCGAAAGCCTAAAAGTAATTATAATTTTTCTACAAATAAATGATATTGCATATTACAATGCTATGATGACCAAACATTGTATTAGATTATTAACACTTTAATATTTTATAGAACCTAACACCATATTGTACTGACAATATGAAAGAACGAAATACAATATAAGCAACCAAAGATAGCCTATTGTTTCCCACAGCCCAAGTACAAATTTAGTAATATTGACAAAAGGAAACAAACTTGATGTGTATAGCATTGCTCAAAAAAAATTCTCATGGTTTGTTTTAACATGTGTATAGCATTGCATAAAATCTGATTTTTTTTCTCTGAAGTTCTTTTAAATGGGCTCTACTAAACTTTTTTCCCTTTATACTAA
>NW_010357095.1:271278-303510 GCF_000414095.1 Morus notabilis | reverse complement strand
CTAAATTGTTTGTGCGATTAAGATTATGTAGTGTTGATATTCTTTGCATCTGTGAACTGCGATATTTGAATAACTTTGATTAATTTTTTGTCTGTTTTTTTTTTCTTTTTTTCTTTTTCCTCGCATTCTCATATGGGTTTAAAACCGACGGACATAACCATGACCGAACTAACCATTTTTGAACGGTTTTCAATCGGTTAACCGTCTGAACAGTTTGATTATGGTTGTTAATTTCTATAAATCGAAATGGTTGGTTCGGTTGGCCAACGAGCTTAATTACTAAATTGTCCAATCTCTGAACACCCTAAGCAAACTCAATTATTAGGAGAGTAATATGCAAATACAATTAAATGTTAGAAGAAATTTTAGATTTTCATATTATAAATGTTCTAACTACATTTGAGGATTCCAATAAAACGATTCAAAAAAAAAAAGAAGATGATGAAAAAAGAAAAACTTCATTTGAGAATTTGGTGAAACAATGCAATCGAACCTGTATTAGTTTTGGTCAAAGGCTTTACAGGCCGAACTCAGCTAATTTGACGGGCTTTTTAGCTCCACAAAGTCCCGATTGACAAAAATAATACTGTCTCCTTCTTCTTCCATTTTTCCACTTTTTTTGACGGGTCTTTTTCCCGCTTTTATTTAATTGATTATAATTGACAAATACATTTGCGCTAATGCATTGGCCACAATAGGACCTCAGAAGATTGTCGGTAGGACTTATTCATTACACAAAAATGTATCCCCTTAATCACAGAACAAATAAATAAAAAAATAAAATGTCATTAAAATCTAAGAGAAAAAAACAAATAGAAAGAGGGTCCACAATTTGGTGGTGTATATAGGAGAGTAAAGCCAAATAATTGGGAAAAGATAATGGAATCGGTAGTTAAGTATTATCATTGGGTGGGTAAGAAGAGGGAGATTTGGACAAAGAGAAATTGCAAAACCCCTTAAACACTTCTGGTTTTTTCTTATGAATTGTGCGACACCCACTCTAATTCAATTATTTCGTACTAATTTATATGACATAGAGTTATTATTTATTTTTTGCTAATATAAGTAATTATTTATTATTAATTAATGTAAATATTTTAAATAACTATTAATAAAAAGATTACCACTCACATATCACGTAAATTAATACAAAAAATTAAATTAGAATTGATAATTCTAACATTATTCTTATCTTATTATTCTTTTCCTTTTTTTATGGGAATTTTTCTTCTTTCCCTCACATAAAACACAAATCCAACGAGTCATTGAATTCGCCCTCCACCGACAGGAAGGGTGTCATTAACGGGTCCACAGTACAGCCTTTGCTGTTCACCTTACCAGTCTCCGTTCTTTATGATTTTTTGTTTGGTTGGATTTTTTATCACGTTCACAGCCTTGGCGAATGTTTTTTCTCTTTTCCGAAAATACCCCTCAATTATTAATTATTATATATAAATATACACATGCACAACGTATATATAGATTTATTTATATAATATTGTCGCATTGCATGGTCGTGCCTGAAATATTTTCTTACAAATAGAAAATTATATATACGCATGCACATGCACATGCACATACATATATATACATAAATATATAATATTGACGCATTGCATGGTAGTGCGTGAAAGATTTTCCTACAAAAAGAAAACACGGAAATATTTGTAAAAAGCTCTTATTACATTTATTGGTAAAGGTAGTTGACACATATTGACAAATTGGCTTAATCTTTTATGAACTTTTTCAATTCCTAAATCCCATATGCATTGAATGAGCAATAGAAACAGAATAGACGGCAATGCTTATTGGTTGCTACTTCTTCTTCTTCTTCTTTTTTCTTTTCTTTTCTTTTTTTTTTTTTTGGCTGAGTTTATTGCTACAAAGGATTGATCAACTTGACTTTACTTTTATTCTAACAGAAAAAAAAAAGTTGACTTTACTTTTAGTACAAAAATGATTTTTATTGTTAGGGATCACTTTTATTTATTTTCGTGATATAAAATCCAAAAAATATATCTCTAATTTTCATTTTTGTGAGAATTATTTTTGAGTTGATTTACTAATCAATCTCAACCTGCATAAAATTATCATACTATTTGAGAAAAAAAAAATAGCATACCAATACACTTTTTTTATTTTATTTTTGATAATTGGAACTTTGATCAAGGTGTTGATCACATACCAATACACATGTTGATTTTCATCAAGTTGTTGAACACGCTACTACTTTATTTTTTGAAAAATAAAACATAAAAATAGTATATAGTATTAGAGCTGCCTTAATACGTACATGGATAGTGGCGCAGTACTATTTGTTGGTCTAATTAAATAAATCATATTATGAGTTATCTAATATTTTAGCATGTATTATTATATGAATCTAATTGTGCATGTCGTTGTGGATACAAAATCACAGGAATCACATAACAACCTTACTAATCAACTCTATTTATGTTGTTGTTATTATTATTATTATTATTTTGCTAATAATTACTACCACTCCACTTTTTAATTTCTCTAGATTGAAACATCACTATAATTACTAGAAATATTGCTATGCTTTATACCCTCTAATTTACTTTGTTTCATATTCATTTTTTAACCATCAACACATAATGTAAGGGTGACAGTTTGGATCATGACACGATAATACGATTCGAAAACCACAAGGAGTTAATTAATTTAGATTTATTATAAATGAGTTTGGGTTATAAACGGGTTGATATGATTAACATAATCAATAAATATGTTGCATTAGTGTTGACCTTCTGACATGAAGTAACCCAAATTGACAAGATTAACTATATTTGTTACTTATAAATTAATTATATATGATATAATGTAAAAGTTTATATTAATATATAAGATGAATTTCAAAACTTTGAGGTTAATTTTTCTTGTTTTCTTAAAAAAAAAAGATAAATACACCAATAAAATTGTTAAATGTACCATAATAGTGTTAAAATTTTAATTCTACTAATTATTTATTCAATATATTATTTTAAATGGGTGACGCATATTGACACGATTAACATGAGAATTATTTACAGAAATGCCTATTTATAACATCTTGAATCTAAAAATACTTACTTATTATTTTATTTACAAAAATACTTATGTCATACATATAAAGACGTTTATATCCTTACATACTAAAAAAAGAAAAAACTAATGAATCAACATAATGAATATTTAGATTTAAATACAAAAAGTCAAAGAATTAAATTTAATGAAACCTAATTATTTCAAGAGAAGGAAACTTTCTTTAAACAAATAATAAAAAAAAAAGCACCTATCCAATTTTTTTTAAATAAAAACCAAATAAGTCTGCACAAAGTAGCAGACAAAATCCTAAAACGGCAACCTAATTATATCAAAAAATGAAAAAATTGCGATAAACACATAAACCAAGTTATATACAAGAAAAGAAAATAACATTAAAAAATCTCTCACATTTTTATTATTTTAATGATGAATATCATTATGAAAAAGAATGAATACAAAGTTTTGTAAGCAATCTGAAAGGTATTAAATATGATAAATAATAAAAAGTTTTCATTATCAAAAAGAATACAAGTTCTACGATAATAACAAAACTAAAGAATAGAAGTTTTATGATAAGGACAAAAATAATAGAAAAATGCATTAAATATGATAAATAATAGAAGTTGTCATTATTATAAAGAATAAAAGTTTTATGATAATGATAAAAATAATATTAATAAGATATTAAATATGTGCACCAAAATGTGAATATAAGCATGATCGTAAAGAATTAATGTTTTATGATAATGACCGAGATAATAAAAAAAACATATTAGATAAGCGTATGACACAGCTAATAAAAAAAGGTTTTAAAAATGTACAACAAAATGTGAAAACGCATCGCCATGAATAATAGGTCAAAAGGTTCATAACAGCTATACAGAAGAAAATATAAAAGCTGTTTGTGAGCATGAAGAAATTTAAAAATTCACGTCTAAAATGAAAAAAAAAAGAGAGGAAAAATCTATAATTTAAAAATGATATCAGTTTAAAATCAAAAAGTTATTATAGAATAATAATTGGGTTAAAATGGTAAAAACCCAAAATTATGAAAATATCACCATATAAAGAACATGCTTAAAATAATAAATAGGGGTATCTCCGGCATTACATGTGCTTTATTATTATTCAGAAATAGGCATTTATATAATATTAAAAATAAGTAGGTATTTTTAGATTGAAAGCTTTGAAAGTAGGCATTTTGTGTAATTATTTCTTAAGACGATTAATAAATGAATCGTATTTAAGTTGATATTTTTGATAAATTTAATAAATAAGTCGTGTTTAATTTGATATTCTCTGATATAATTAATAAACGGGTTGGACACAAATACGAACCATTATGACGAATTGCCACCTTATTAGACGCACTCATTTATTTAAATAGTTTTTTTATCCTTTCAAATAAAAAAGTAAATTTTTTTGAAAACAGGTTTAGTGATAATATTTTTGGTTTTTTAATATATACACAACTATAGTTATCAAGTGTTTTTTTTTTGTTCTTTTATTTTAAATCAAAAAAATTACTAAACATGTTTTCATTTAAAAATTAAGAAAAATAACAAAATAAAAGAAAACGATTTTGTTTTATTTTAAACTAAGGGATTGTTTGGTTGGGAGATTCATAATTCACTACAGTATTTTCTCTCAAAAAAATACACGTAAATAAAAAATGATTCTAATTTATGAACTAAATGTCTCCTAAAAAATTTAAAGGCAAACCGTTAGATAAGGGCTTAAATATCGTTCATCATAAGTGGTGAAGGGTATAATGGTACATACACTCCAGAGATTAGCAGCACAACAGCTCACATTAACGGTATCTCTCTCTCTCAATTAACAAAAAAAAAAAAGACACGGTCTCTCTTTCTCTCTCTCTCTCTCTCTCTCTCTAAAACAGTGATTACATAACAGCAGCAGAGACTTTTATAAGACTTGTTTACTTGCTTGCGAACGGAGGCTCTCACTTTCACTTTCACTTTCACTTCCCACTTGCCGTGTGTAAAGACTACGGCCCACTCACGAGCCACTCTCTCTCTCCTCTATATCTCTCTATATCTCTCTCCCTCCTCTATCTCTCTCTCCCTCTTCCTGTATTTCTTTTCTCGTGTGCAGATCTCACATCCCAAACTCAAAACACATCGAAGCAATTAAGGAACTAAATCTGCGTAAAAGCAATGGAGTCCATTGCCAGGCTCACCAGCTTCGCCGTTTCGCTTCTCTTCTTACTCTCTTGCTTATCTTTCACTTCCACAGGTCAGTCAGTAGTCACTGCTCACTTACGCAGATTCTTTTTTCTTTCTGAAAACATCCATTTTCTAGTTTTTCTATTGTTTTCTACATCTGGGTAGTGCTTCATTTCCCTAGATTTGTTATAGATTTGCTGAAAGTTTTGATGAATTGAAGGATTAAATTTGGTGGGATCAAGTGAAATCTCAGATTCTTCGAGTGGTGAAATACTCAATGATGTAGAAGGAAACAAGATAAAAATTAACATTTTTCATATCTCTCTCTCTCAATTAACAAAAAAAAAAAAGACACGGGCTCTCTCTCTCTCTCTCTCTCTCTCTCTCTAAAACAGTGATTACATAACAGCAGCAGAGACTTTTATAAGACTTGTTTACTTGCTTGCGAACGGAGGCTCTCACTTTCACTTTCACTTTCACTTCCCACTTGCCGTGTGTAAAGACTACGGCCCACTCACGAGCCACTCTCTCTCTCCTCTATATCTCTCTATATCTCTCTCCCTCCTCTATCTCTCTCTCCCTCTTCCTGTATTTCTTTTCTCGTGTGCAGATCTCACATCCCAAACTCAAAACACATCGAAGCAATTAAGGAACTAAATCTGCGTAAAAGCAATGGAGTCCATTGCCAGGCTCACCAGCTTCGCCGTTTCGCTTCTCTTCTTACTCTCTTGCTTATCTTTCACTTCCACAGGTCAGTCAGTAGTCACTGCTCACTTACGCAGATTCTTTTTTCTTTCTGAAAACATCCATTTTCTAGTTTTTCTATTGTTTTCTACATCTGGGTAGTGCTTCATTTCCCTAGATTTGTTATAGATTTGCTGAAAGTTTTGATGAATTGAAGGATTAAATTTGGTGGGATCAAGTGAAATCTCAGATTCTTCGAGTGGTGAAATACTCAATGATGTAGAAGGAAACAAGATAAAAATTAACATTTTTCATGATTAACAAATTGCATATATATATGTGTACATATTTTTTGAAACTGTTACATACCCGAATCTCATCCCACCGACAATGATATATAGATCCGGAAAGAAACTGATGAGTCTGATGTTGATTGGAATAGTTAGTATACTATGAAATTTATTGCTTTTAAGTATATAAAAGACTATAGTTTTCAATTTCAAATATTGTTGGAATTTTCACTTCTTTTTTTTTTTGTCATTTTTTTTTCTGCAGAAGCGTATGATGCACTTGATCCAACTGGGAACATCACTATCAAATGGGATGTGATGAGCTGGACTCCTGATGGCTATGTTGTAAGTGTGAATTAGTAAACAGATTTTAATTTTTTATTTTTTGGCAATTAAAAAATGAAATTGGAAGCAGGCAATGGTTAATTTTGATTCAGATTTAGATCATTTTTGTTAGTTGCATGTGTATGTTGGGTCTTTCTGTTTCCCTGTAGTCCTTACTTGAATGTTTAACATGTTGGTGCAAAATTTCGTCCAACACCAGAATAACGTTTTCTTGAACGTGTAATCCGGATCAAATAAACACTTTAACTAAAAACATAGTGTGAGCGGCTAGATGAACGCCATGAACTATGCAAAAACAAATAAGAAATAATTATCGGAGTCCAAGGACGTTCTTTTGGTGTTGGACGAAATTTTGCACCAGCATAACCTAAAGACCACTTTTTAGAATATAGTTCTGTATTAACTTTAATTGGTCGGGAATTTCATGGTTGCTCATATGGTAAAATGATATTTTTGTCTTTGTTTTGTTTTGTTTTTTGTTTTTTATCACCTTGTTTTGCTATTTTCCTGAATTTTCTGATATGGCATATTATGTTTGAATTGGCAGGCTGTTGTTACAATGTATAACTTCCAGCAGTATCGCCACATACAAGCTCCGGGTTGGACATTGGGGTGGACATGGGCGAAGAAGGAAGTAATTTGGAGCATGGTGGGAGCACAAACCACGGAGCAAGGTGATTGTTCGAGATTCAAAGGGAACGTCCCGCATTGCTGTAAGAAGGATCCGACAGTTGTTGATTTGTTGCCGGGAACTGCTTACAACCAACAGATTGCAAATTGCTGCAAAGGGGGAGTCCTCAACTCTTGGGTCCAGGATCCAGCCAACGCCGCAAGCTCGTTCCAGATCAGTGTGGGTGCTGCGGGGACAACTAACAAAACTGTCAAGTTGCCGAAGAATTTCACGCTCAAAGCACCAGGGCCTGGCTACACTTGTGGACCCGCTAAGATCGTAAGAGCGACTAAATTTATCACTGCAGATAAGAGGAGAGTCACCCAAGCTTTGAGTAAGTACTAATCTTTTCAAAAGAATTGAAAGGATTAAAAAAAAAAAAAATTGAGGAGTTTTTTACAGTGATTTACCATTTGCTCTGGACCGACTAAATCACGCTGGTACAAACATGCACATTTTGGGCTTATAATAAATGGGACATCTATTAAGTTTCCTGAACACGTGGAAGTTTCCTGAAAAAGAAACTTCCAAACTAAGGAAAAAAATATCCTCTATTTGATTGGTGTTCATCAAATGGGCCAAGAGGGTTGAGCAAGTACGCAATACAACTTAATGAGTATATAGCATATATTGACAGAATTAAAACGTACTTGAAAAACATTTCGTGGTTTCTTTGACATTTGTATCTCTTTTGGCAGTGACTTGGAATGTTACTTGCACATATTCACAATTCCTGGCTCAAAAGACTCCCACATGTTGTGTTTCTCTCTCTTCCTTCTACAATGACACAATAGTCAACTGTCCGACCTGCACCTGCGGCTGCAAGAGCAATAGTACGGACTCTGAGAGTTGCGTAAAGTAAGTTATCTTGTTTGTTTACTTATTTAGTTATTTGTTGTAGTAATTGTTCATGATTTCCTAATCTTTTCGCTGATATCGAATTGCAGTCCAAACCACCCCCATTTAGCTTCAGCTGTATCAGGTTCTGGAAAATCAAATATTAATACACCTCTGGTCCAGTGTACTAGCCACATGTGTCCAGTTCGAATCCATTGGCATGTTAAGATCAATTACAAGGAGTACTGGCGAGTGAAAGTCTCCATTACAAATTTCAATTACAGAATGAACTACTCCCAGTGGAATCTCGTTGCGCAACACCCCAATTTTGACAATCTTACCCAGATTTTCAGCTTTAACTACAAGTCTTTAACTCCTTATGCAGGCTTAAGTAAGTTCATTTGTGTTTCATGAATAATGAAGCCTCTATTGTAATTTTTATTTTGTTTTAAGTAAGGTATATGTATTTTGTTGGTTTTGCAGATGATACTGCCATGATGTGGGGAGTTAAGTTTTACAATGATTTCCTCAATGAAGCCGGGCCCCTTGGAAATGTGCAGTCCGAGCTTCTATTCAGAAAAGACAAATCAACTTTTACTTTTGAAAAAGGATGGGCTTTCCCTCGAAGAATCTATTTCAACGGTGATAATTGTGTCATGCCACCCCCGGATTCTTACCCATGGTTGCCCAATGCTGGTCCCCCGAAAATGGCATCCCTCCTTCGTCTTGCCATGACCGTCCTGGCATCTTTTGTATTCTTAGTTGCTTATGCATAAGTGAGTTGAGACTGCAATGAGCAACAAAAGCCGTCTTCTCCTCGAGGAAATTCCACAAACTCTGTGTGGTTACGAAAGCTCATGGCAATCCAGAAGTTTGGATCAAATGTATTAGTGCTGTGACCTCAATGCTAAAGAAGTGATTCAGGTGCACTATGGCTTGTCAGTAGAAAACTCAGCTTCTTAATCTGTTATGTGTATGAAGATTCAACTTTTACTTCCATTTTCTTTTTATTTTTTATTTTTTATTTTTATGTTTAGATCTAGTTTTGCACGGTTAATAATTCATAATTTATACAATTTTCCACTTTGTTCACTTGTCGGTAGAATATTCACAATGAAAATGTTCTTTAGAATTGTAACAGATTTCATGAAGTCACACTTGATAAATGATTGTGTTAAGTCTTTTGTGCCCGCAATATCTTTTTCTCATTTTCATCACTGAAGTCGCAATTGATGAATGAATGCTTGTGTTGACCTTTCCATACCGGTAATTTCTTTTCTCTTCATTTTAATTACCGACTTAAATCAGCATGTGTTGCGAAAAAAAAGTGGGGTAACAAAGTAGCTCAAGGTAAGAAATAATTTGCTAGAGAAGCCAACGTGAACACAGCTGAATAAGAATCCAGATATTATTATTCCGAGCTTACATTCTACAGCTTAATCATCTCAAGGACTGTACTTCTATATGAATTGTATGCCTGTTTTCTCACTGACGACTGAAAGTCTCAATTGTTGTAAGTTTTCGGAAAATCATCACCACCATATCCACCACCACACCGTTAGAAGAGTGGAGGCTGCGACTTTTGAAATTCTAAAAGAATATGCATGGGCAGAGTTTGGTAGAAATGGGTATTGGTCAGGCGGGGGTAGCATACATTCATCACCATTGAAGTAAACTCTCCGGGGAAATCCCCATCCTTGCCTGAGTGTGAAGGTAGTCTTTTCTTTCTGCATAAGCATCTCGGATTGGACATTCCCGTATGGTCCAGCTTCCATTAAGTAGTCATTGAAGAACTTCATGCCATAGAACATACCAGTGTCATCTGCATACACCAGTGAAATTATTCTCACATGTCAGTCGTAACTTCACAAACGTTGTGTTTCACTATATTAGGAGTCAGATTTCTGGTTTTATAGGAGGCACTCACTGATGGACTGGTAGGGAAGAAGAGGCTTGTAATTGAAGCTAAACACTTGGGTGACATTGTTCAGATTGGGATGCTGAACAACCAGTGTCCATTGGCTGTAGTTCCGCCGAAAGTCGAAATTGGTTATGGCAATCTTGACCCTCCAATAAGCCTCATAGTTAAGCTTCAGGTGCCAGTGCACGCGTACGGGGCACATATGTTTTGTGCATTGTAGCAATGGTGCAAGATCCTTCCTTGGTGTATTGATTCCCGGCTTCTGTAATAACGTTGAGTTGCTCCTGCATATTGAGGAACAGACGTATGAACTGCACATAGATCTTTGTATGGCTATCTGTAGATTATTTCACAAGTCTGGATCAAAAAAGAGCTTACATGATGCAAGTGTTGTTGTTGTTCTGGCAACCACAGGCACAAGCCGGGCAAGGAATGATTTTAGAACTGTAGAAAGATGACAAGGAAACACAACAGCTTGGGTTCTTTGAGGCAAGAAACTTAGAATAAGTGCATGTCACGTTCCATGTCACTGCAAACAAATTTAAACATGAGAGTGAAACTATCCACATGGATTTACTCTTTGAAAACATAGGAAAAGAGAGATCAGAAGCTTACTCAGAGCTTGAGCCTTTCGCCTACCATCAGGTGAGAGGAAGTGTGAGGAAGGCACAATCTTTGCAGGGCCACAAGTGTAACCTGGTCCGGGACCAAGCAGAGTGAAATTCTTTGGCAGTTTCACCGTCTTGTTTGAGGTCCCGCTGAGCCCAACAGTTATCTGAAATGCAGCCACTGCAGCTGAGGGGTCCTGTCCCCAGGATGCCAGCACGCCGCCCTTGCAGCAGTTGCCGAACTGCTGGTTGAAAGGCGTTTCAGGAAGCAAGTCAACCACGGTGGGGTTTCTCTTGCAGCTGTGTGGGATGTTTATTTTGAACTTGGAACAGTCTCCTTGCTCTTTGGCCTGAGCGCCCAACATTGTCCAGATTATCTCCTTCTTAGCCCATGTCCACCCCAGACTCCAGCCGGGGCTCATGAAGTGCCGGAACAGTTGGAAGTTGTTTATCGTAACCGCTGCCTTGTGAGAGCCAATGAAGAGAATTTATCAACCACTTTTCTGATTGTTGTATAAAATTGAAAAGAAAAAGAAATTTTGGGTTTTGATATGCCATCTTGCTCCTTTTTTTGGGCTAAAGGATCAATATTCTTAAATAGTAACGTACCACATAACCGTCAGTTGCCCAAGACATGACATCCCATCTGATTGAAACGTTTCCATTTGGATCCAGTGGGTCATAAGCAGCTAATAAAAAAACAAAAAAAAGTACCAAAAGCAAGATCAAACAAATATGAACATTTAAGACTAATAAAAGCAAACTTTAAAAGAAAAAAAAAATCTTCGATTTATATATTTACCTGCAGGTGATAATGGCATGCAACATAGAACTGCCAAGAAGATGAACTTCAATCCTGCAAATAAATTGCCTTGCTGCAAATAGAAGCAAGTTTTGCCTCCATTAAGAATTTTCTGCATTGAGTTTTCGAGAAACATGGATCGCCGCAGCGCAACCTTTCTGCTATGGAGCTGAGAAGATACACAAGTACAAGATATCTACTCAACTGCATCAGATTCAGGGTGTTATAAAGTCACAACATTTTGAGGAGGCTGCAACATATGAAAGTGAAATGCCTCAAGATATCTCACCTACTGGTTTGATATTTCATCTCATTTGATTTTTTCATTCCCTTTTCTCTAACAAAGATATGATCCCACTTTCCCTCTCCCAAATAACACAAACACACACATCCACACTTCACTAACTTCATTTTCTTTGTTCAGTTTATGTGTCTGCGTCTGAAGCAACATTTTTTTGCTAAAAGTAAAGCTCAAAAATCAATCCCTTTACAGTGATGGATAGTTTTTCTTAAAGTCGTGTCAGCAAAGGAAGTACTTCACGATCAAGCTTTTTCCTTTCCATTTTGGAGCCATTGCAACAAAATGCATGGCATATCTGGAGCGTAAAATGATAAGAAATTCTTTCTGTCATTCACGTAGATAGGGGGGCGCTGGCAGTTCCTGAATTATTAGTATTGTTACAGTTTGGTTACTAGCTATTTATTTCTTGAACTTTGTATTTTGGGCATGTTTGTTTATGAGCATTATTTATATTAATGAATTTTTAAAAATAATAAAGGTAATTACTTGTCATGGCGTGATGAAAAAATTAAAAATTTTAAAAAAAAAAAAAAAAAAAAAAAAAAAAAAAACCAAACCCTTATCTTTAATGTTTGTGAAAATGCTTGTTGATAATAAGGTGTCAAAAGCTAAGTTGAGGGACAACAAGCTAAAGAATAAAATCAGGACAACAGATTTGGTCTCCAGAAAACATGTAGGATCCTTGTACATATATGAATTGTGACACCCTTTATATTTTTTTCCGTATATTTTGGACACACTCTTTGCATTTTTTTTTTTTTTGCAACTTTTTATTTTAGTTGATTTGTCTATTTTTCTGACAATTGATGTCGTAATCATCTAATTTAACGCTGATAGGTTTGTTTGTTATTTCATTTTTCATCAAATTAAAAATACGAGGGATACTTTTTCGATTACCAAAAACACATGGGTAATAGTATGATTTAACTAAAACTGAGAGGGTAATTTTTGGATTTTCTCATATAAAATCAAAATCAGTTCGGTCTCCTTTAGTAACGTTTCTGTTTTCAATATTTTGAAACACAAAATAAAAGATTTTCTTTTGTTCTTTTTTTCATTTTCTTAAACAAAAAATATAAAAATATGTTTGGTAACTACGTTTTTTTTGTCTTTAAAAATAAAAAAAAACAAAAAACATGTATGGTTACAATTTTTACACGTTCAAGAAAAGTAAATAATTTTTAAAAAAATTATATTTTCACCTCAAAACTTTTAAATATTATATATTGACCCTAAACTTTTTAAAATTTTCTTTTTAGCCTCTAACCTTTTAAAAATACATTTTAGCTCCGAATTTTTTAAATTTCATTTTGGTCCTTAAAGTTGAAATCTATACAAATTGGTCTTTTAAATTTTCTCAAACTTTTATTATCCACCCAGATCCCAACCTCGATTGTGGTCCTGATATGTTAGGCCATCTAGACGGTGATCTCGACGCTACTTTAATGGCAATCCCACTTGACTGTAGGTACCATCTTAGCCCAACTATGTCGTTCCTAATCTAACCTTGGCAACGGTCCTAAATCAACCTTATCGATGATCCTAACCAGTCAGCCAGATCCGATAATGATCTTGACTCGAACATATCGTTGACTAGACCATAACTACCAACTACAATTATGACTTGACCTTGGTAATATCCTGACCCATTGGTCTGACCTCGATGGTGATCCTAGTCCAATTGAAGTAAGGTCCTAGCTCCCCAGCCTGATCCTATTGGAGGCCAAAACCCATTGGTTTGACCTGTCCTGACATTAATATTAATTTTATTCGTTGATCCAACCCCAACTCCAATCCTAACTCGTTGACGTCTTTAGTTTTAATGATGACCATTTTACTTTAAAAAAAACTGAAAACAAAAAAATTTGTGTTTCGATAATTTTAAAAAATTTGATAACAATTAAAAAAACAAAAACATGTTTACCAAACATGTTTTCAAACAAGGTTTTCATTTAAAAAAACAAAAAATAATTTAAAATAAAGGGAAATTATAGTAAATAGTAAATTTTTGAAACTAAATTAAGTAAATAGCATATTTTAAAACTATTTGAAGTAAATAACAGTTTATGTGGTAAATGAATCATTTACACGGTAAATGATTTATTTACAACTAGTAAAAAATAACTTGTGGTAAAAAATCTTAAAAAAATATTTATTTACATGAAAAAAAGTTCTTTTTACTAGTTGTAAAAAGAGAATTTACGTGAGAAAAATATTTTTACTAACTGTAAATGAGCTATTTACACGGTAAATGATTCATTTATCACGTAAACTCAGACACGAAGCCAAGTTATCTCTAGTGGGGGCTCAAGCCCCCACTCACATTTTTTGTTCTTTTAAAAATTTATCAATGTTCTTGTTTTTTTAACAAATAGCCCCCACAAGAAACCCTTCAAATATTCAAATACGTTAATTAGTCCCCACAAAAATTGAGAAAAATTCAATTTTACCTTTACTCAAATCAACATATATTTATGTTAAATTAAATATAACCCCTCTAAAATTGAAAAAAAAAATCAATTTGTCTCAACAAAATATTTAAAAAACCATTTAAGCCCTCATTGTCATTGCGTAAACTGCTATTTATTATAAATAATTTTTAAATTTGTAATTTTACTTAATTTATTTACAAAAATATACTATTTACTATATTTTCTCTTAAAATTTAATAATTCCAAATGACCCTACACTTGTAAAAAAAAAAAAAAAAACAGAAACAGCGAGAAGAGGTAGTGGTAATACCATTTAAGCCCCCACTGTCGGGCGCATTTAATGCACTCTAGATTGTTGAGTTTTTGCTAATACTAGTTGTCTATCTCATTTGTTTCGGGGGAATTTACATGGTCTTTAAACCTTTTTGGTTAAAAAAAAAATCAAAAAGTGTGTTTTAAATCTTTTTGGTTTGATGTATTGTGTATCTAGATTCTAATTATTGTGTATCTAGATTCTAATTGTGAAAATATAGCGCATATGTCCCATCACAGATCAAACCCAACATCAGAATTTCACAATCCAAACACAATTTTCATGAGGATTGATAAACCCATCAACTAAATAATCTAATGCATTATATTCTATCGTGCAGTTCCTATGATAAAAAAGTATTCATGATCTTGAAAAAAAAAATAGTTGAGATACAAAAATATTTATATGTATAAGTATATATTTGTTAGGAATTTTATTCCTAACTTTTGTTGGGATTATGGTTATTATAATGTTTATTTAGTGATGTTATTTTTGAATAAATCTGAAGGTGTGATTAGTAGATAAACACGAGCTTAGTTCTGAATTAAATAACTGGTGTTCATTTTTGCAAATTCAAGTTTGATTTCTGAAGATATTTGGCTGATAATTTTGTGGAGCTAATTTTGTTCTTAATGTATCTAGGTTCATTTGAGATTAACTCGACTTATTCAGAAAATTGTCTTCTTAGTTTCTATGTTATTTTGCATATTAGGTTTGATATTTTAATTTGATTATAATATGAACTCATATATAACATCGTTTCTCGTTCAAATATTGTTTTTAAATGATAGGATAATGTCATCTATCCACACATTTCAAAACTTTAACCTACGTTCGCACGAAACTGTGAGAATATAGCTGAAAATTCGATTGATATAGAACTGAAGATTTTCAATAGCAGAATTTCAAATTTGAAGTTAGATCATGATCAGATCCAAACTTAGGTAAATGGAATGTATTTAGACCTTGACCATACCTAGAGAAAACAAAACTAATTCAAAGGCTTCATATTTGTTCTCAACCCTATTTTGTCATATGCATTCATTGATCCGGAGTAAGTTTACGGAGGAGTGAATGCAAAATGTGCTCCGAGTACGTAATAAGTTGGAATGAAGGCAAGGTGAAGGGTAAGACGAGGACTTTAAAGGTGAGTCAAGGAGACATTGTGAGTTCTGCATTGGTGTAGGAGATCCTTAGGTTTTCTATTGGTGTAATCTATTGTAATTGTAAGTCAATGTTAGTTAAATTTTTTTATCTAGAGTGATGGGGATTCTGGTTTTTTTTTTTTTTTTTTTTGTAAGAATTTTTTACCACAATAAATATTTATATCGCTGTCTCATTTACTAAGCAGGTTTATTTTACAAGTCTGGTTATTTCTCTAATAGGGTGTTTATGAGTAGTTTTAAGAATAGAAAAAATACTATTAATTAACTTGAGTTTGAGTTTTTGAACTCGAGTTGAAGGGGAAACTTGAACTCGAGTTTAATCCTAAACTCGAGTTCAAACTCGAGTTTAAACTCGAGTTCAATCTCGAGTTTAAACTCGAGTTCAATCTCAAATTTTACAAAAAAACATAAACTTAAATAAAGTTGTAACTCGAGTTCAAACTTTTTTCTGAGTTTTGTTATAAAAGAACAACTCCATAGTGATTTAAGTGTAAATCTTGAGTTGAATTTGAGTTAAAATTATAACTTGAGTTTGTGTTTGGATGTCCACATTTGAGTTATGATTTGAATTGAGAATCTATTTGAGTTTGTGTTTGAGTGAGCAAAAACTTGAATTTATATTTAGATAGTATTTTAATAAAAACTTAATGGTGATGAAAATTTTTAATAGGGTATATGAGTGAGATTTTATTTGTCTTTTCGTCGTGAACGCATAGAAAAAAAATCATCTCAATCGAAATTAAAATGAAAAAGTTATGGCGTTTTTAAGATTAGAAAAAATACTGTTCATTCACTTGAGTTTAAGTTGCTGACTCTCTGTTTTCTATTTCTTTTGCTTATTCTCATGTTTTTGCCTTCTTCGGATTAGTATTTAACTTCAAAAGTGGTTTACACGTATACTAGCTCCCTTTTTCTGATATTGAATTTTCATTTTTGTACCTGTTTTTATTTACCTATCGTATTTTTCTGTGATTTCAAGTTATTTTCTAACGCTCATATTTGTATTTTCACTTTTTGAGCTGGGATTCATTTATCTATATAATATATAATTTTTTGTCTCTGTAATATCTTTTTTATCTTTTAATCCTCAGTGATTTAGTCAGAGTTGTCTATTGTTGATCAATCTCCATTTCATTGCATATTTTTTGTTCTTCTTACTCGATTTTGAAATGTTCTTAGTAGGATTTTATCTATTTCACATTTTTAACTATTAATTTTAACTATTAAATAAAATAACTAAAAAAAATCGCGAAAAATTCAAAATTTGAAAGGAAATAAAAAGAAAAAGAAAGTTATCGATGAAAACGGAAAGAGCTGTGCAATGACAGTTTTAGTTTTTTTTCCTCCTTTTTTTATTTCTTTTTTCCCTCCCTTTTTTCTGCTCCCGAGCAAACAGCTTTAGGTCCTCTTAAATTTTCAGCCTCTCTGATTTGGTTTTTGTTTTCTGCCCGTTTTGTATATGTAACAAAATCTCTGCCTTTTCCTTTTTCTTTTGATTCACCAGGTAGTCTTTGGACAACGTCATATTTTATTCCGGTTGGTCATTTTCCGTGGCACATAAGTTATAATTCGTAGGATGGATATGATATCTTGCTAATCTTCCTGTTTTTGTGCAGTTGCCCATAATAGGCAGCCACAAAACGGTTTATTCATCACACGTTAGTAAAAATATCAAATACTTGAACCATGATTGCCAAATAAAAACATTGCGATATTCATATTGTAATTTTTGTCTTCCTATTTTCTCCATTCATTCATTTGTCCATTCATCTGTTTGCTTATTTATTTATATGCCTTTACATTTCCTATCATTTAGTACTTCACTAGTGGAATACCCGTGCATTTGCACGGATATGCAATAGTTTAATTAATAACAATTTAAATTTAAAAATTATATAAAAACACACACATATATATATGTTTATAAGTTATTGTAAATTTGTAACACATATATACACATTTATTTATATATCTATTTGTCTAAGTAAAAACATACAAACTTATTTATAGATATACACAGATTTATTCATATATCTACTTTTTTTTGCTCTGGCTTGTTGTTTCTTCCGAGCTGCAGTTAAGAAATAAATAAATAATAAAATAATTATCATTAAATTGTAATAAATGTTTGCATATTAATTTAAATATTTAATAAAATATATAATAGATAATTTTACCTGATTTGCTTTCTTTTTTTCGATGAACTCGCGAAAGAGGTAGATTCATGAGGACTGAAAAAGAGTGAATTGGCTTTGAAATTGATGCTGCCTTTTTTGAAGATTCAGTTGTTGTAGGTGGTAAGAACAATTGAGGCTCATCGTCATTGAAAGTCTTCAAAATAACTTTATCGATAAAAACTCCTTGACTTTGAAACTGTATGACGAATATTTTTTATATTCCTTTTATTTCTTCTAAAATAGGAGGAATCATGTAACGATCAGTGTATCCCTCATCGTAAGTAAGTGTAGAGCAAGCTTTGTTAATAAGTGATTGTACTGTTTTACCAAACATTACAACGTCTGTTCTTCCAGTACTATCTTCGATCTGTATATTTATTTTGTACCTGTATAAAAAAATCAAATATATTTATTATATTTGTTAATTAAAAATTAATTTGTTCATTTTTTGTAATAAAATTTATTACCAAGTCAGTGGCGTTGTAGATAGATATCCGTCAGTATCACACCACCATGATGTTCCAGATTCCTGCACTTGTCTGTAACACTTTGTGCAAGCATAATAGAACCATCCTTGATATGTATTCAGATCAGTTATAGTTGCTCTAACTGTGTATTTTGTTTCCTAATAAGTACACAAAGAAACATTTTAATTTAATATATATATATATTATATTTAATGGATTGTATTGATAAAGTTTATACCCGATTTTAGAATGGATTTAAAGCTCGTAATTCTGTGATGGTGATACAATTTGCGGTCTTTTGGTCTTCTAATGATATTGATGGTCTTGCTGATGTAGCAATGTAATCTAAGCTCTGAATGGAATGACGGAATCTGTATGGAAATATTTATGTTTATATGAATAAATAAAAATGAGAAAATGCATATATATTAATATTAAAAAGTTAGTATTTTTTATACCTTTGTTTAATTTTCCGTGTTTCTAGTATTTCTGGATCTAAGAAATAAAAAGTACCAGATGTGTTTGATAAATAAAGATCTCCTGTAATAAATAAAAATGTATAGTTAGTTATATAAGAAATTATAAGAATATATTGTAACATAAATAATAACCTTGGTACTATTTAGCTACCATTGTTGTAAAAGCAATAACAATTGGTTCCGTCATTGACCGCACAACATTTTCGTCGAAATGTTCTCCTGTTTCTCTCCAAAGTGTTATATTCAATTGTTCTTCTCTGTGTTGAACAATGGAAAACATAATTGTAAATATTTAAATATGAATAAAATTTTTTATTTGATTATAGTAATTATAGTTTCTATTGTGTTTACCTTATGTTTGGAATTGTGAAACTTCTTCTTTTGACAATTCTTTCACTGATGGCTGATTCTTCAATACCATGGAAGGATGTAAGTCGACCTATTACATCTGATAGAAATATTATATGTATAATCAATTAGTTGTAACTATTATAAAATGACAAATAATTGATTAAAAATAATAAATAAAGAGGTAATAAAATGAACAAACCTGAGAGAACGTCGTTTACGTCGATTCTTTGTGAAATTAGATCGAATTCGACAAAATCAAATTTTTGCCGAGGTATTTCAGGCATGTCTTTAGGAACATGTTTAAAAAGTGTTGCTCTAGCAATTCGCAGCATTGCCACATGGGGAACAATTTTATATCTTGGTTTGTTCCGATCGATGAAGAAGTTACTAATTTCATATATATTGCCTTCTTCAATTATTTGGCTCATGTAGTCAGCATCTCTTGATCGAATAACTGCATGTATTGCTTCATGATGTAAAATTATAAAGCAGATTTTGTATTGTTATATATTGAGTAACAAATATATCCGATTGTTATATATTTTTAGTCATGTAATATATAAAAAGAGTATATTACATTACCTCTTCATCAACTAACAGTATATCGTGACTGAAAAGTTCTCTTGTCTTGTAATCTATGTTTCTCCATAAACGACATATTCGAGCACGAATAGTCAAGTGTGTTTCACCAGGTTTCAAGATTCTTATTGGTGCAAACATTTTGTTGGAGCTGTAAAATAATATAAAAGATATTAAAATTTATAATATATAAATGGAAAAGAATATTTTATTATAAAAATTTACAATAATATTATAAAAATTAAAAAATGATTCTGTTGAATGTTGTGATATTATATAGATTAGGAAATTTTTTATATAAAAGAATAAGTAGATTAATTTTTATTAATATTATGTAATATTTCTTTATATACAATATTTTTGATATAATTGGGATATTTGTTTATTGATTCGTGTATTAAAATATTTAAACCCTTTGGGGATGTAACTCTTGATAAAGCTACATATAATTGTCCATGAGAAAAAACTTCATTCTCTAAATATATACCGATTTTTTCTAATAATTGACCTTGGCTTTTATTTATTGTCATTGCGTGACATAATTTTACAGGAAATTGTCATCTTTTTAAAACAAATGGCCATTTGGATTCATTTATAGTTATTTCTATTCTAGGTATATAAACTTTAATATTTGTATCAACAGAGTTAATAATGTGACCTTCAATTATTCTATTTGTTAATTGGATAATTATTAATCTAGTACCATTACATAAACCCTATGATTGATTAAGATTTCGTAATAACATAATAGGAATTCCTATTTTCAATTTTAATTCATGTGGTGGTAAATTATTAAAATTTAATGTGTGTAAAAATTGAGGTGGGTATATTAGATTTAGTTCATTAAGGTTTTCAGATGAGGAAATAATTGTATCATAACTATAATAAATTTTTTCTTCTGTGGGTACTAAAGATAACATATAGTTATTTATTTCATCTGTTGTTTTATTTCTAGGTGCTACAATTACACGATTTTTTATATATTTAATATTGTCATAGTTATTTTCAAATTCATCATATACTACAGCGCAAATATGTTTAATTAGATTTTCATCATATTTTATTAAATATTGTTCAGGTATATTAATCCAAGTAGCATCTTCATTTTCTGGATCTTTTATTCCATCAACTGTTCTATTTCCAATATTTAATATCCAATCAGAAAATTTTGTTATTTCAATTTGTTCATCAATAGAGGTGTTTGGAATTTTTAATCTCATATTTTCTGTCAATGTTAATACACGGAAATATGTCCAAAGATAAGAATTATTTACACTTGCATCAATAATGTTTTCTTTTGTGCCTCTTGAAATAACAGGTAGAATTTGTCTAAAATCACCACCTAAAATAACTGTCATTCCTCCAAAAGGTTGACTAAAGTTATTTTTCAAGTCTTACATTGTTTTATCTAAAGCTTCAAAACAGTATTTATTATTCATTGGTGCTTCGTCCCATAATATTAAAGTTGTTTTTTCTATTAATTTTGCTAACTGAGTGTTTTTCTTAATTTGACATGTTACAAATTTATCAACTAAAAGAGGGATACAAAACAGTCAATGTGTAGTACGACCGTTTGGTAAAAGTAATGATGCTATTCTAGATGATGCAACTGCTAATACTATTTCACCTTCTGATCTAATTTTGTTAATAAGTGTGTTCCATAAATATATTTTCCCTGTACCTCCATATCCATATATGAAAAATAAGTTATTATTGTTGTTTTCAAGTGATTTTAAAATTTCGTTGTAAATGTAATATTGTTCATGGTTTAAATTATTTATTAAATTTATATTTTCGTCTTTTAATTTTTTTTTATCATAATTTAGTTCTTCTCTTATAAGTTTATTATCTAAATCTTCAATGAATGATCTTGTTGGAAGTGATATGTTGAAATTTGTTAAAGAAGATGAATTTAAATTTAGTAATTTTTCTAAATCATATAATACAAAATTATATAATTCATTTTCTGGAATCTGAAATTTTGAATTGTTGAATAATTTTTTTATTTTATATATAATATCGTCACACATTAGGTTCCAGTGATTTTCTAGTAATTTAATTGGATCAAATACATTACAAAATAATAAAATAATAACGAAGTTGAATAGATGTTGACCAAAATGATGCTTCTTCAATTGATTCATTCCATTCTTTATCATCTCCTAATAAACCTAATGCATGACATGCTTGTTGATAAGTTGGATAAATAAAATTATTAATTGTTCGAATTGATTCAAAACTTGTTGCACCTTTTTTATGGTTTAATAATAATTTTAAATAAAATAATTCCCCGAACTGGGAGGAATATACCAAACCCATTTTGTTGGAAATTCTATATAAGTAAGTTGTCAAGCTTCTTCATGTGTCTTATTAATTTCCATCCATTCAGTTAGTGCTGTTTTTTTGTTATGTGGTAAATTAATTATATTTTGTAACTGTTGATTCTTGTTAAATGTAATGTTTTGCATGTTTGGTAGATGAATTGTAAGTTGTTGAATAGCTGGATTTCTATGATGTATTGGGTTTTCAAATAATCTCCAAATTGCCTCATAGGGTGTAATATATCGACAATTAAGATATGTTTTTATTTCATCAATTTCTTTTGTCTTTGTTTCTTTTGTAGTATCTATAATGTTTGTATTTTCAATAGCAGCTCTTATTATGTCTGGTCCTTTTGTTAAATATTTAAATAAGTATTTTATGAGCATTGATTGAGAACATATTTCAACATTTATATGAGCTTGATATTTTATACATAATGTATGATTATATTGGACAACAAATCTGTTATCAAGTTGGATTCCTTCTTTAATAGTATTAAAAGTGGATTCTTTACATCGATAACTAACAAAACCATTTTCTTCTATGCTTGTTTCATTTTTATATTGTTTTGGGAATTTTTAGTGCATGTTGAATTTTTCATACATGGAGCATTTATTTTTGCATATCCACACGGACCATGTATCATAAAATTAGTAACAACTTTATAACCTAATGGGTCATATTCTGGATTTAGAATTTCTACTGATATAATTTTATCTATCTGTAATGGATCTCGACATTTATTTTCTGTATGTAACCAAAATAACATATGACAATGAGGTAGACCACGTTTTTGGAATTCGACAACATATAAATCTATAATAATAATAATAAATATTGACATAAAAGGAGTTAGAAACATATTTTAAAGAAATTTAATAGTTTTTTTTGAACTAACATATCTTTTTTCTCCTGAACCAAAGGATCCCTTTTATCCCGCGGATTCAGCTTTTTCCGAATCAACATATAATTGTTGCTAGGTCAGTCATAGGGTTATTTCCAGTCTAGTCTAGAATCAACACCAAACAAAGCTTCACCTTAACTACGTACAAGATACCTGTGAAAGCCCTGACCGTGGTGGACGCATGCACTCGCAACACAAAAGTCAAGCGAAAGATGCCCCTCCATATGATGGCTTCCTATACCGTACACTAGCAGCATACAGAGCCGGTTCCCCGATACAACAATTGCCATTGCGTCTTGATAGTTTTGAATCATATATCTTGGGCTTCCAGTATGAGATGATGGTAAAATAATTCTTTTTCCAATTGTTTGAGGGTCAGTATCACCTTTAGTTATAACATCTTGAATACCTTTATAAAATTCAGATCTCAAATTATTTTAGTTTTGTCTAATAAAGTCTAATCGATCTTCTTCAACAGTAGCATAGACATATGTAATATATTGTTGAAATAGTCTACCACTTTTAAACAATGTATTTCCTTCATTTAAACGTTGTTGTAATTGAAAAGCATAAAATGATCTCATTGAAATTCATTTTTTAGATGGTTTTGTCCCTACAAAATTAGGATTCCATCCTATATTAGGTCTATATCCATCTTCACCATATGGAAATAATAAAGGATATTGTAATGACATGTAAGATGGATGGAGTTTATTAATTCTTTGTAAGTCACCTGTTTGATTACATATAATAATATCTCTTCCTTTTTCATATTCACCAATATCATCAACAATTAAAGTTCCTATATCTGTTGAAGTTTGAAGATCATATTGTGTACCATCCCCTTCTCGTCTCGTCTACCTATTAATCTTAATTACATTGATTGGGTTTTGTCGGTGTTATAAAAATTTTTAACAAACCTAAATAATTTAACTAATATATTTATTTCATCTAACATTGTTATTAATTTTGTAATAATATTTTCATTTAAAGAATCTGAATTATTCGTTGATGTAAATATTGACATTCTATTTTGAATTTCATTTTCTGTATCATAAATATATAATTGTGCAAATTTTGGAGGATTGTTATCAACTGGAAGTAAAGATCCCATTAAATGATGTATCTGACCACTAATCTTGAATACATAAGGTCCCAATGTTTCATTAATATTTAATTGAATGTTTGCTCCAAATGATGTAAAAGAAAACATTGAATTATACATTCTTATATTTTTCCTAAAATGTGTACTTAGATTTCCACCATAATAGTTTAATAATTCATCTAAAATCATTGGTGTTCTTCTTTTAGAAGGTAATTTTATTTTTCCATTCTGACAACATGAAGAATATTATATGGATATTTTTCTGTTCGTTCGTTATTCCAAAATATTGCTCTACAATGTTCACATGTGGAGTCACAATCTCCAAGATCAATATATGCATTTGGATCACCTAATTTCATAATTTCATAAATAATTTTAAATTAGTTACAAATAAAAGTGTTAACAATTTAAAAATAAAGATTTTAAGTTTAGGAATTACTTTTTTCAATCAACGTTGTATTTGACTGTTCAATTGTTGGTTGTAAAGGGATCTGAGTATTGATGAAAGTTTCACAAAACTGTGTATGCTTTGTTCGACGTGTCCCTATGTTTTCTGAATCTGACTGATCCATTTCAGACGTCCTTCTTTTTTTGTTCTCGACACTTTTCGTAGGTTTTTTATGGAGAAAATTTTGGTTGAGATTTCTTTTCATTTTTATTATCTATAAAGTATATATAAAACAATTTTAATACAATAAAAAGTTTTTTAGTTAGTAAAATTATTAATAAAATTTAAATTCTAAGCATTAGTTTATTATTTTAATATATATTTAAGTGTTTTATGCTCAATTATGATGGAACATATCAGAGAATTTTTTTAAAGTGTTGATACAAATATATTTATTAAAATTTTAATGTAATCAACACTGTAACATTTTTATGTTCTACAGTTAACAAATATTTGTCTAAACATATATTCAAATTAATAAAAAAGAAGAAATAATAGATATCAAAAATGGTAACATAAATGAAGGTAGTCAAATGATATATTTAGAAGAAATATATAATAAAGAATTACTTTTTTTTTGGTTTTTAAATTTATAAATATTTTATCATAAAATAAAATAAAATATATTTTTTAAACTAACGTTAAAATTTTTTTTCTAAATCTTTAATAAACTTCTTAAGTATATATAATAAGTTAAATATAAATAATTTATTTTTAATGTGTGATATATGTTAATAAATTTATTTTAAACAGATATAAAATATTAACAGTATATAAATAAAATATTTAAAACTTATTTTTGTCGTTACAAAGCTCACATTTGTAGTTGAGAAAATTAAGCACAACTCGAGTGTGAGGCGCACACAAATGCTATTAAAATTTGTAGTCGGTAGAAACTGAAACAAAACAATAAATTTGTTTCAAATAACCACAATATATTAAAAATTTGTATTACTTAATCTATTTATATAAAATTTATATAAATATTTTATCATTAAATAAAATAAAATCTTTTTTTTAAACTAACGTTAAAATTTTTTTTCTAAATCTTTAATAAACTTCTTAAGTATATATAATAAGTTAAATATAAATAATTTATTTTTAATGTGTGATATATGTTAATAAATTTATTTTAAACAGATATAAAATATTAACAGTATATAAATAAAATATTTAAAACTTATTTTTGTCGTTACAAAGCTCACATTTGTAGTTGAGAAAATTAAGCACAACTCGAGTGTGAGGCGCACACAAATGCTATTAAAATTTGTAGTCGGTAGAAACTGAAACAAAACAATAAATTTGTTTCAAATAACCACAATATATTAAAAATTTGTATTACTAATTAATATATATATAATAAATTTGTGAATTGTAAAAACCAAAAAAAAAAATATCATTTACAATAAAATCACATTAATATTCAAATATTGTATATACTTACACTTTTTGAATTATACTTTTGTATATAAAACGTAATGTTGTATATTGTATGAGAATAACATACATTCTTTACACATTGTTTACACTGTTTTCGTAAAAAATGTTTTGGAAATGGAATTTTGAATGTTATATTGTTTAGATATTGTTTAGAAAGATGTAAATAATATTTTCATATAAATGTTTTGGAACTAAAATTTTAAATGTTATTTTGTTTTAATATTATTTAAGAAGAAAAAAACGTAGGGGAAAAATTATTCTACTGCAAAAACATTTAATTGATGAAGTAATAAGATAATTGATTAATTAATAACAAAAATGAAAATTGTCCGTTTAACAAAGTTAAATAATTGTTTAAGTATTTATTTGTTAAACAATAGTTTAAGTATTTATATTTCACTACTAATAACATATGCTAACTAAATTATTACAGATTTTGTACTAACAACGTAAAAAAAAAAAAAAAAAATGGGGGAAAAAAAAAAAAAAAATAAAAAAACCAAAAAAATGTTTTAATATTATTTAAGAAGAAAAAAAACGTAGGGGAAAAAATATTCTACTACAAAAATATTCAATTGATGAAGTAATAAGAGAATTGATTAATTAATAACAGAAGCAACATTTAAGGACTAAAATGAAAATTGTCCGTTTAACAAAGTTAAATAATTGTTTAAGTATTTATTTGTTAAACAATAGTTTAAGTATTTATATTTCACTACTAATAACATATGCTAACTAAATTATTACAGATTTTGTACTAACAACGTAAAAAAAAAAAATCGGTGACATAAATAATACAAATATAAAAACCATAAAAGAATATTTACAACTGTGTGATTGGAACTAAATCTACTGATTTGTTCCATAAACAAATAAATAGATTCAATTGACGAACCAAGAATAGAGGTAGTGATAAAAACAGTAGATAAAAAACTCTTGAGTAAAATTAGATGAAGATATATTTATAAATGTTACATAAAAATTGTCCTCTGCATCGAAAGAAAATGTTAGCAGATTAATATAAGAACTTATTGCAAATATAATTATAAATATATAAAACAATGACCATATATATTAATAACTTATTATAAACACTTAACAAAACATAGTTATATAATACATAATTCAGAAATAATATGAAAGAATTAAGAAACAAATACCTTAGAAGAAAGATAATTCTCTGAAACAACTTTCCCAAAGCACTGCAACAATTCAACAGAAGACAAATGTGAAAATGCTGAAGAAAATATTGAGGAACTAAAAACAGAAACTTAAAAAGTTTCTTTTTAACACATTAACAATGGCAACAAGAAATAATAGTTTAAAAATATTAGATGAGGAAATTAAATGAATAAATATAAACATTTTGGTTCAGGTATCTGTCTTTAATTGCTAACATCACGCATTAGAAGTAACTGGAATAAGATTTAACAATGCCTTTCAATGCCAGCTGAATTATTTAAAAGATTTATAAGATTAAAAAAGGAAGAAGAAACGGGGAAAAAAAACCGACATAAAAATAACTTAAATTGGCAAACCAACAATAGAGATGGTAGTAAAGAAATAGAATGAAAACCCTCCAGCAAAATGTGATGAAGAACAAATCATTTTAAGAGTACAAAATGATAATAAAAATAGTATACTGTTGACAAAACCAAATAAATAAAAAAAATATAAATCTTAAATAATCAAGGCAACGTCAAGACTGCTAACATTACGCATTAGAAGTAACTGGAATAAGATTTAACAATGCCTTTCAATGCCAGCTGAATTATTAAAAAGATTTATAAAGATTAAGAAAGGAAGAAGAAACGGGGGAAAAACCGGCATAAAAATAACTTAAATTGGCAAACCAACATTAGAGACGGTAGTAAAGAAATAGAATGAAAACCCTCCAGCAAAATGTGATGAAGAACAAATCATTTTAAGAGTACAAAATGATAATAAAAATAGTATACTGTTGACAAAACCAAATAAATAAAAAAAATATAAATCTTAAATAATCCGGGCAACGCCAAAGCTTGCTATTTCATTATAAATAGTTATTCAATACATGGTAACAATAAAAGAAAAATACTACATCATTACCAAATAAGAAATCATGTTAGAATTAGTACAAATATAATCATAATAACATAAAACAATGAACACATATATTTACAGTTGAATATATACAATAACAAAAACATAATAATATAATAGATACAATTTTAAGAACAATTAAAAATAATATGGAAAAAGCAAGAGAAGAGTACCTTGGAATAACGATGAAAGTGGATACAGTTGATGCAGCAAGAGTAAAAAAACTCCAAAACAGAGATAACAGAAAAGGGAAAGGAAAAAACTAACTATTGAAAAATGAAGAAAAGAAAAGAAACAAAGAGGATAGACGATAAGTGTATCACAACGAAAACAGAAACAAAGCATAAGACAATGAACGTGAAAAGGGAAACAATATATTTATAGGAAAAAAAATAAACTTTCAAGTATGTGGCAGTAGTAAATACTGGAAACAAAACTTAACATCACCGTTGTTACGCTATAAACGAAGCGTAATAATTTGTTAAAAACAAGTGTTACGCTGCATGATAACAACCGTGGAACACAATGAAGAACCTGCAGAGAGTAAAAAAAAATGTAATAATTTGTAAAAAAACAGGTGTTACGCTGCATGATAATTACGGTGGAATAGAATGAAAAACCTGTAGAGAGAGACAAAGAATAACTCATTAAAAAGAGTTACCCCGCACAAAAAAATAAATGTCTAAATATTCCCGACTAATATAACTTGCAAACAAATATAAAAACATGTAATAATTAGTAAAAACAGGTGTTAGACAACGTAACAACCAATAAACGAATAAAAATTGACGAAAATAGAAAAAAAAAGTAAAGATTTATTATTTGGAAAATCTAATGAAAAAATAACCGAAATAAAAAAATAAAACTAAATCTATAAAAATACTAACAGATCTAGAAAAATGAAAAAAAAAGACACAGAACAAAACGAAGGAAAAACACATACAGATCTGAAAGAACAATGAAAGAAAAACTGAATAGGAAAAATAAAATAAAAAAAGTCAACCAGAAACGTAAAATAAAAAAAAGTTTAAAAACAGGGAACAAAAGAAAGCAAAACATGTCCAGATCTAAAAAAAAAACCTAATAAAAAAGCGGGAAAAAAAAAGAAAAACAATAACAGATCTAGAAAAATAAACGGGATGATTTGAAAAACAAACCAAAAAAAATGAATCAAAAAATAAAAAAAAAGGAAACCAAATCTAAAAAAAAAAAAAAACTGAAGAAAAAAACTACAAAACAAAACAAACATTAACAATGATTCCCAAAAATCTTACGAAGAGAAAGAAAGAAAGAAAAGGGAAAAAATATATAAAACAAAAAAAATAAACCAAAATGAAACCCACGAAAACCTTAACCCATTTGTCAAAAAAAAGAAAAATATGAAATAAACCCTACGAAAAACGCAACAAAATCCATAAACATAAAATGAGAAAAAAAATTAGAACCAAAACATAATAAATCAGAGAAAACTACAAAGAAAACGAAAAGAACTCATGAAGAGGAAACGAAGAAGAAGAACCTCGGTCAAAGAAACATTAGATGCAGACGTAGAATCAAAAAATGAAGGAAGCAAGAAGCTTCGAGGAGAGTAAACAAAATCCTATCACACAGGAAACGAAACAACAGAGCCTCAGTAAAAGAGAAATTAGATAGAAAACAAATGAAAGAAGCAAGAAGCTTCGAGGAGAGTAAACAAAATCCCATCACACAGGAAACGAAACAACAGAGCCTCAGTAAAAGAGAAATTAGATAGAAAACAAATGAAAGAAGCAAAAAGCTTCTTGATGACACTAAACATAACCCACCACAATAAATGACAAAAATGCCCAGCAAAAAAACACGGGAAGGAAAAAATTTGAGGACAAAATAGTAAAAATAAAATGTGGTCCCACCACTCTGCAGTATTAAAAAAACGTGAACAGAAAATAATAGGGATAAAATTGAAAAATCACTGTACTTAATACAATAACTTTCTGACCTCCTTTAGTAGTATGTATAATATTATTACATTCATGTTTCATTAGTCTTTCTTAGCTTTTTTTTTCCTTCTTTTTTTTCTCCCTAGGCCTATTTGTTTATTCATTTGCTTATTTATCTATCTATATTTCTTCAGATTCCTTACCGTTTACTACTTTATATCTTCACTATTGCATCCTTTACTGCCCTTCACACTTATTTGATGGAGATTTCATGTTTCATATTTAAGAAATAGAAATATCTATTCTCCACATGCTTTTAAAATACAAATACAACATTATACCGTAATCAAATTGAATATTCTCTCATGTCTATAAGCATGATTGTTTATTGATAAGGTATAACACATGTTAGAAATGAGAATTAAAACAATGGCCAACAACCAAGAAAAAATATTATGGCATCCGTATTTTATCAGTTTTTTTTTTGGTACCTCATTTGTTCATTTGTTTCCTTATTCATCTATATATTTTCCAGGTCTCTGTCATTTACTCCTTTATATACTTATTGATGCGTCCTTTTATCAACGTTGACCCTTGCGTGGTCTGTTTTGGTACTTGCGGTGATATTGACAGCATTTGAGGTATTTTTAAGAACTATTGTTGGCACTGGATGTATGAATTTGCAATCGCAATATTAATGTCCGTTGTTTATGGTTTATTATCTATGTTCGCACAAAGTTTTGTTATACTATCGATAGATATCACTGATGTAAAAAGCTGAGAAAAATTTCCTTTTGCTGCCAGCAAATATTAGTAATCATACTTTATTTTCAACTGTTTTTTCTATATGGCGATGATGATCACATTCCATTCTGACAGAGTGAGTTCCATCGAATTTGTTCAAAAACTGCTTTCAATGTGTTCTTGCTGCCTCAATTGTCTATCTTTCTTAACTTAAACCTCTTAGCCACGTCTTTGTCATTTTCTTCACATATTCCAATGCTTCCACCCTTTTTACACAATTCTTTCTCTAAAAGATTACTTATACATACATTGGCTTTCTTCTCCTCTATGCTGTTTTTGCCTTTTCTTCTTTTTCCTTTGTTTTCGTCTGATCTCCCTGTTTTACTTGCTTTTGATTTTTTGACTCTTTCCTATTCGTAAAAAAATCAATGCTTTTCCTTTGTTCTCTTAGGTCACTTTGGTGGTTTTTGGACAAACTTATATTTTATTTTCACCGGTCATTTTCTGTGACATACATGTTATAATTTATATGATGGATATAATATCTTATTAATGTTCATGAAATGATTATAAACATATAAGTTTGTTTATCCATCATATGTTGTTGAAGTTGTCAGAAATATTAAGTATCTCATCACTGTATAAAAATATCACGATATTCATGTATTATTACTTTTTTAGGTCACTTTGTTTTCTCTTCACATTTCTTTTACTACCTCATTTTCTTACTACGACATCCTTCACTGTCCTTGACAGTTCCTTAGTCGACATTCGTCCTTCACACTTGAAGCATTACTTCATATCGACCTCTTTTCTATTACTTCTTCAACTCTGGATGCGCACACATATCTTTATTTACTGTATTTCGTTTTAATCAGTTCCTTTACATGGCAATAATAATTGTAATTGATTTTGACACATACATCTTGTACAATTTGTTGAAAAACTGCTGCTAATATATTGTCGCTCTCTCCATTTATGTACTCGACCTATCTTCTGTGACTTAAATTTGTTAACAATCCCTTTGATTGTTACTTTTTATTACCCGTTGCAACGCGCGGATAAATAGCTAGTTATACATATACTAAAAGAGACCCCTTCACTGTTCACCCACTAATGTTTTACTGTACATTGTACAGTGAAATTTCTCTCCCTGGAATGCCCTTTCCTTTCTTTTCTTCTCCTCATTCTGGGCGGGGGCATTTCCATCATTTGATGCTACTTTGGATGGGGGTATTCTGGGTGGTTTCTGTTAGTGCTGGAACTTTGGACGGGCCGCCCGCGACCGCCCGAAAAGCCCGAGGATTTGCTCGAGCCCGAACCCGACCCGCCCGAGATTTTGGGGCCGCCCATCCGAGCCCGAATTTCACCTTGAATGGGCCACGGGCTTGTATTCGGCGGCCCGAGCCCGGCCGGGCGGCCCGAGTCCGCCCGAATTGCCCGAATTTTTTAAACTTTTTTTTTAATATTAAGTTATTTATATATATATTAGTATTACAATTTATATATATATATCATTTGAAATGAACACACGAACTATATAAAAAAATTATTTCTTTATTAATTTTTAAATTTGTAATTCATGATTGCCTCATTAAAAACCTTACCAAGA